>NC_041216.1:2965125-2980739 GCF_002837175.3 Physeter macrocephalus
CACCTAGAGGGGTGGGATAGGGAGGGTGGGAGGGAGGGAGACGCAAGAGGGAAGAGATATGGGAACATATGTATATGTATAACTGATTCACTTTGTTGTAAAGCAGAAACTAACACACCATTGTAAAACAGTTATACTCCAATAAAGATGTTAAAATAAAATAAAATTACCATAAATCCATTACCTGTTAATATAAACACATTTTTAGTGAAAAATGTCTACTATTTCTAAGGCAAAATATTAATGAGAAAAGCGGTGTCTTACATTTGTACAAATCTCTTTAACACCTGGCTTAAAGAAGACAGCTGGATTCTCAAATCTGTACCCGCATTTAATGTGCTGAAATATCATTTGTCCTATAGTCTATGGAAAACTTCACTGTATGCTCAGCAGAGTAAAAAAGCAAATCGCATTTAGCATTATTATGAGAATAATTTTGAGCTCTCTGACCCCTGAAAGGATCTCAGGGACACCCAGTAGTCCCAGAACCATACTATGAAAACCACTGGCCTACAAAATCAATTCTAAGGTAGACATACAAGGACATTAAATGTCATTCTAGGCACACAAAGACCTCCTTCCATGTTCTGGCTTCCTTTCCCTGTCTAGCTTCAGCACCGTCATCACCACATCCACACTGTCTCTCATACTCCCACCCTGCCAGTCACACCAACCAGCCATCTGCTATCATATGTTTTTATGCCCTTGCACACATCCTTCCCTCTGCCTGAAATGAGCTTCCTCCTTGCAGACTCTTTCAAGAGCCAGCCTGAAAGTGTTTAACTCTCAGGGAGCCTCCTTTGACCCATCCAAACAGCTGATGACTCCCTGCTGGCAGAGCACAGGCTTTGAGTCAGGTTGGAGATGAATCGCCACTCATTTACTGGCTGGGTGACCTTGGACAAGTAGCTTCACCTCCCTGAGCTTCAGTTTCCTCCCTGCTAATATAGGGATGATCCAGGTGGACGCGGCGTTTAACCATAGGAGTGTAGCAAAGAGTGTTCACTAACAGAATGAGCCTGTCTCCAGGCACATGGAAGGGCTCAATGCGTAAGTAGCTGTCGAACGGATGGATGAACCAATGAAGGGACCGCGGGAGCTTCTATTTCCTACCCATTTACTTACTAGGTCTCCAGCACTGTTCCGTGGGCTTCACAAGCATTAACTTATTTATCCTCACACCAACCCTCTGGATTGAATGCTATCCCCTTAGCGGTGAGGGTCCTGGGGTAGAAGTACGAGGTAACTCGCTCAAGGTCATCCATCACTCTTAGCAGGGCAGGGATTCGAGCCCCGGAACGCCAGCTCTTCGCCCGAGGCGGCGCCGCGCGTCAGCCAACCTGACCTGACGCCTCTTGGGTCCGTCATCTCCCCCACCCGCCCACGCGCGGGCTCGGAGCGGAGACAGCGGGACTCGAACCCAAGTACCCGAGCCCTCTCCAGACCTCTGTTTACCCACCCGTGAGACGCGGCGCGTAGGGCCGGTGGGGACGCGAGTCTGGGTCCCGGGGTCGAAGGCAGGAGGCGGGAGGCAGCGGAGGCTGGCGGGGCCTGGCCGCTCGGCGGCGCCCTCCCCGCACCGCCCCCACCCGCGCTGGTCCAACTGCCGAGGCGCTAGCCACCCCGTGGCCTGAGGCCCGGGGGGCGGGGCCGGGAAGCCCGCGCCCCGCCCCCGCCTCAGCCAACGCCGCCGCCGCCTCGGTCGAGCCCCCAGCCGCGCGCCAGCCCGCCGGCCGGCCGGCAGCAGCAGCTCTCCGGAGCCGCCCCCGCCCGCCCCCTCCGCGCGTCCTCCCTCGCTCGCTGCGCAGCGGAAACATGGCGGCGGGCAGGGAGTGAGCCGCTCCGCGTCGTCGCTGCGCCCGCAGGTAAGCGCCTCGGCGGCCGCCTCCGCTCTCCAGGAAAGCCCGCGCCCTGAGGGGCTGGGCCGCCAGGGGCCGCCCCGGGCGAGAAGGAGGCGCCAGGACCTGCCCGGCCGCTGCCCCCGCCCCTCGGGCCCGACTGTCCGTCTGTGTGTCCCGGCCGGTCGGCCTGTCTGGGGTCCGAGCGGGGCCGTTCCCCGCCGTGTTCTTGGGCCCGGAGCTCCGGCGGCTCGTTCTGCTTCCGCGGCCGGGCCAGCGGGGCCCAGTGTCCGGCCCGCGGCCCTGACTCAGTAGAGGCGCCCCGGGGGCCCCGCGAGGGAAACTCAAGGACACGGGGACCTCTGGAGGGGCCGCATCGCGGGCGGTCCGAACGGCGGTCGCTCTGTCCTGGCCGGCGGGGCTGGGTCGGCCGGAGAGTGTTGGCTTTGGGCCGAGGGCTGGGAGTCGGAGGGGCTGTCAGTCGGCTCGGACAGGAGAGCTGAGAGATGCCTGTGGATCCTCGCCGGCCGGATCCGGTTCGGGGCGGGCGAGGACCGAGGTCGGCGGACAGCGTGGCCCATCCGAGGGTCGGGGGTGTGAAGGGCGGGGAGCTGTCAGCAGCGGTCCTCCGGACTGGCTCCGGCGGCTGGAGCTGCGCCGAGACAACTCACGTGTGCCGCCGGAAACGGGCGCGGAAAGCAGGTTTCCAACCTCCGACGGGGGCGGGAGCCTCTGGGCACCGAGGTGAGCCAGCGGCCAGGAGGGCTGGACACGTGGGCACAGCTGTGGGCCAGCCCCGGAGGAATGAAAAGGGGTTTCCAGGAGATAGTGAACCCCAAAACATCTCCAGACTGGAAGGGAATTTTAAAGTCATCTAGGGTCCCTTTCCCTCATCCCATACCAAAGTAGCTTTGAAAATCCCAAATTCTACGCTAATAATTTGACCAGTCTGAACATCTCTTCCAGTGATGGGAAACCGATCTCTTCCCAAGGAAACCCAAAACGTATTAAGTTTCTGCAAGAAGCTCTTTCGGCCCCAAGGATTGACCTGCTTAAATATAAAGTACTCTATTCCGTTTCTCACTTCTGTGCCGTGTTTTGAACTTAAAAAAAAAAAAAAAATCTAGTACTGTTTGTTTAAACCAACTAAAAGAGTTATTATTTTGTGGAAATTTTGGGTTTTTCCCTCATGTTTAAAAATGTCTATAAACACTTTATCAAATGAGCAAATGTATATCGATTGGAATGCACCATGCAAATAAAAGAGATTATTATTTTTTACACTGGGAAAGAATTGAGTCTGGCATCTCTAGTTTGATGCCAGACTGCAATTTAATATTTAGTTGGAGAGGGAAATGCTTTATTACATTGAACTCTTTGCTCTCTTTCTAACTGCCAAAACAAGGCCCAAAATTACTATGAAAAGAACATTTTTTTGTTGTTGCTCATATACCAGCATTATTTTTTACTTGCTTTTTCATCACTGAGCCTTGGTTTGTGGGGTTAAGTTTTTAAGTAGTGTCTTTACCAACAACTTAAACCCCTGCCTAAGCAACCCTGCAGGTTAGTAATATTTTAAGCTTAGCAGAGATGTGATGACCTTGTAGATAAAGTGCCAAGCTCTTGTATCCAGGACGCTGTTTATATTCTAAGCAAAATTTCACTTTTTATAACCTAGACAAGCACATAACAAAGACAACACAGCGGTCAGAATTAGTTCTTTATCTTTGTTCTTATATCTTCATTTTTTCCAATTGGTCAGTGGTTTTGAAGTTTCTAGCACACGTCAAGTTTTGATTTCTGTTATGTTTGTTGGGTAAGACTTTGTATAGCATCATTCTTTACAGAACTGTGCAGACTCAGGAAAAGCTCTGGTTCCTTCCCTTCAAAGGACTTGGAGTTAATGGTAGGAAATACTAAAAAACTCTGTGAGAAAGCACTGGTGTGAATATCCCGCTGAAAATGTAAACTCAACATCTTCGAACCTTTATACTTAATGTGTTTACTATGTGTCAGGCACTATGCTATGTACTATGTTTAGCTGGGTAGACAGAGATGAATAAGATACCTTTCCAATCCTTGTGAAGTTGGTAAATTAGATGCTGAAATAGGTCATCTCTGAATAAAAGGTGAGAGCTATGCCTGTGATGCTGTGGTTGCATCAAGGGGAGGGTGCTTAGACTAGCCCGGGACTTGAGGGAAGGCTTGAGGAAGAGATGACACCTGACCCAAGTCTTAAATGGTACGCAGAAGTAAGTCAGGCAAAGATGAGTAAAAAATGTGCTTCAAACAGAGAGAATAGCTTGAGTAAAGGCATCAGTGTGAGAAAAGGAATGGCTTACCTAGAGAACCAAAGCAGTTTGGGACTGCTAAGAAATAACAATGAAGATGTAAGTGGTAAGTTGTGAGGCCAGAAATACAGTCCGAAGCCATGTCATGGTAGACCCTGTATGCATAAGTATCTTGAAATGAATTCAATGGGTGATTTTTTTTTTTTTATCACTGAAAGGTTTTTATAGATATGCTTGAATAACATTTTTTAAATGTGGTTATAGGGATGAGGAGAGAGGGATGAAGTTGAGAGAATCTGTGAGGCTTTATGATTGATTGGGTGTGTAGATCAGAGGGTGAGGAGTCCAGGGTGATGCTCATGTTTTTGGTTTGGGTGACTAGGGGGATGATGGTGACATTAACTGAGACAGGAAACACTGGATAATGATTTCAGTTTGGGACTTAGAGCTTCTGTGATTTCTTGAGTTTGGTCAATGAGCAAATGTAGAAGTAAGATAGAAAAAAAAAGGTTGTGGTCAGAAAGTGGAATATTAGAGTTAAATTGTCTGATGTGGAGCTCTTCTAGGTGACAGCTAGGTCTCTGTGTGTGAGATGCTGAAGTACAGCAGAGGCGAAGGTCGGGTGAAGCTGAGTATGACAAGGAGCTGTGAGGCTATTGTATTGAACGAGTCTTCTGCATGAATAGTGAAATGATTTAGGATGCTAGGACGCAGGGAAGAGAGAGGGATTGTGACCCAGGTGCAGTGAATATAGGGGATTAATCAGGAGGGTGGTAGATGACAGATGAGGAGGAGGGGTAAGGAGTGATATAGCCAGGTGGTGGAAACCTCAGAGGAGGAGGAATTTGTAAACACAAGAATGGAAAAGTAATGGTTTTTGACTTTTCCTTCGTAGAAGCAGGATTCTGATCTCTTCATCTTTATTCAGGTCTCATATTAATATGTCATTCTATTGGCTCTGAAGAGTCTGTTTTAACTCTTGGAAAGTAGGAGGGCAGATATCCTATATCAAATCCTTCCTGCTGATACTTAATGACGAAGTCCATGGAGGTTTTTTTCCCTGATGGTCAGTGGATAGATAGGAAACAATCAGTAGTGAGGATATGCTCATGGTTTCTGGGGAGAGTATAGTGGCAAGAGCCTAGGCTTTGGGTTAGAAAGATGGATTCAAATCTAGGCTGTGTCACTTGCTAGCCTTAGGACTGTAAGCAAATTGTTTAACCTGTGTGACTTTCAGTGTCCTTATGTGTAAAAAATAGATTTCTACTTCATGGGGTGTCACAAAGGTTACATGAAATAATGTGTGTGTGTGTGTGTGTGTGTGTGTGTGTGTGTGTACACACTAGAAAAGCAATTGGCGCTTCAGAGATGCAAAGTAAATGTTAGTTCTCTTCCAACTACCTTTAAGGGACTTAAGCTCTGATGGCAGAAATGAAATTTTTTCATGCTTACCTAAATTGTAAGGCAATAAGTACTCTAAGGGAGGTAAAGCAAAGTGATATAGGAGTTCAGAGGATGGAGCCATCATTTCTCAACAATTGGAGCAAGGTTAGGCTTTACACTCAAGATGAATTTTATTTGAGCCTTGGAGAACAAATTTAAATAGATTAAGTAATTCAGGTGGATCTCCAAAATGGGGAAATTATAGGATATGTTTTTAAAAATTGATAGTTGCCAAAGGTCAAGTATTGTATTTGTGTAAGTCAGTAGTGAGAGATGTGGCTAGAGAGGTGGGCTGGGTCCACAGTATTAAAGACCTGAAACTTTGGAGTTTGGACTTGATTCTAGATATACGAGGGAGCCATAGATTGTACATCCTCCCTTTCTACCTCAGTTTCCTGTCTGTAAAATCTATAGACATTAATTTAGAAACTTTGGATTTGTGTTTGAAATAAACCAAGTAAGAAATTCACATTTGAAAATAAGTTCCTATGTAGACCAGTTTTCAGTTAAAAAAAAAACTACTAGGATTTATTTTGTAGTTGTAGCTTAATCTTTGCAATAACCTGGTTTGGTAGATAGGCTTAGTGGAGTTAAAAAAACATACAAGATCTCACTGGTAGAAAGTGACTAAAGATGTTCTCATTTCAAATTCTTTCTTATACTGCCATACTGATTTAGATTTGAAAAAGAAGCCTGGGTCCTCAGCGTCACTGAATATTAATAATACAACCCAGGGCTGGTCACTTTGCTTCTGTGATCCTCAGTTCCCTCATTTATAAAATGAGGGAAGGTGTAGGTGTAGGGCTTAACACTACATAATGTGAATAAGTACATACTAGATCCTCAGATGTTGCCCCCCCCACCCCCCTGCAATCTGTAAATGAGGGAATTTAACCAAACCATTGTCAAGGCCTTAGTGCTAACTCCCTAGCTATCAGGGAACTGCTAGAACTAATTATTTTGATAACCTTTGGCCATATAAACCCAGCAAATCTTATCCTCTGTTACCTTTGTCCCAGCTCCTCCAGTCATCTGTCTTCCTTCTGTACTGTTATTCCTGTGCTGACTTGGCTTCCTCTTCCTCTCTCCCAATCCTGCTTTTTTGCTGCCTTTCAAACCTTTCCACTTGTTCTCTGAAACTCCTGTTTTCTACACTGTTAACCATTTTATGGAATGTTTTAATGTGTGTTCTGGCCTTAAATGGAAGCCAGGAGAGTAAGATCACTTACTCTAGCCCTTCTGAATGGGTGCAGCTCATTCTCCCAGACCACTCCTTGCAAAAGGAGAGAGATAAGGATGACTGTAATTTTTTATGCACCACTATTTCACACATTTCCAGACCGCTGCTTCTCTGCCTTCTTAAAATCCCTGTGCTCTCTGGCACAAGGGCTGTACCACTCTTGTCTTCTTACATAATAGATCTTCTCTATCATTTAGGACCTAGCACACAGTCTTCCTTTCCATCTCAATTTTTGGCCTTACTCTGAGTGACTTCAGTATTCACACGGATGATCGTTTCCTCAACACATTGACCTCTTCAACTGAAGTGATCATCTTTTTAGCTAATCAGCTCCCATAGTCACACCATGAGCTTTGCTCTCACACAAAGATGGCCCACCTCTGAAATTATAAATGAAGACATGCAGATTTGTTCAAAATTTCTTCTTCTGCCTGACCTTTGAGGATCTACTAGATATTTTCTTTGACCCCACCAAGGCCTGTCTTCACTTCCTTCCCTATCCAGCTTAATTTTCTTCGTCTCTTGCTATTTCATTCACTCTCTTATCATTATCTTTTATTCCCTTGCTCTTTTGTCCTTCTGTCCCTGTCTGGGCAAAATCCCGAACTAACCTCTCTCTTCTTGCCTATACTAGCTCTACTGAGCCCTGCTGGAAAAAAAATCACACAGTTACACAGATTGCTGCCATTGGGGAGATGGGAGGATGAAGAAGGATAGGTGATTACAATTGCATATTATTGAAGTATGTCACACATTTTCTACTTAATTTGAAACATACAATAACCCTGTTAGAGAGGATGCCAGATCATTATAAACTCTATTTACTGTTAAGGAACTGAGGTGTAGGTGGATTAATTGATGTACCCAATGCCAAATAGCTAGTAAATGTCAGAATGACAACTCAAAACCAGGTCTTCTTACTACAGATTCTGTGTTTTGTCCAGAATGACTCATGCTTCCTATGACTTCCTTTTTAAGACTCTGTGCTGTCTGAACCTCCTGCTGGTTCTGTTGTAAGTTGTCATATATTAATTTCCTTCCATTTTAAATCATATAAAGGCTGATGCATTATTTTCCCCTCTGTTTTACTATAGTTGTTACCATTGTTAGCTTTTAAAATTGAAGCGTATACGTATTGTATATTCATTTTAATCACTATGTCTATTGCTCATTGATGTATTATGGGCACATTTCTAAGTGTTTTCTTATTTAGTAGAATTGCTTTACACTCACTTTTGTAGACTTTCCTCTGGGGCATTCAAACATGGTGGAACTAGAGGCTGTTTTCGTCATTATGTTCTGCAAAGTATAATAGAAAACATGAGAGCCAGCATACTTGTTCTTGGAGATATTTAAGAAGAGAGCAGACAACTGTTTGTCTTAGGTGATTTAAAATTTTGGACTTCCAGTCCTGATTTTTTGGTGCTCGGTCTTATCTCCAGTTATCTCAAGGGACTGCTGGAAAGTCTCCCAGCTAAATTAAATTTATTTATTTAAATATAAAAGTTTATAAAACCTAATAGGCATAGAGGGTCACAATTCCAAAATAAGAGCTTAAAACATTGTCTAATTTCTTTATGTGTGTTTTTTCAGTTTTTCATTCATTCATTCAACAAATATTTATTAATGTCTGCTAACTGGCAGACACTGTGCTGTTGACAGTGACAAAGATGGGATTTACCTGTGAAGCCATCTGGTCCTGGACTTTTGTTTGTTGGGAGTTTTTAAATCACAGATTAAATTTCAGTGCTTGTAACTGGTCTGTTCATATTTTCTATTTCTTGCTGGTTCAGTCTTGGGAGATTGTATCTTTCTAAGAATTTGTCCATTTCTTCTAGGTTGTCCATTTTATTGGCATATAGTTTCCTGTAGTAGTGTCTTATGGTCCTTTGTATTTCAGTGGTGTCATTTGTAACTTCGCCTTTTTCATTGCTAATTTTATTATTTGGGCCCTCTCCCATTTTTTCTTGATGAGTCTGGCTAAAGGTTTATCAATTTTGTTTATCATTTCAAAGAACCAGCTTTTCGTTTCATTGATCTTTTCTATTGTTTTCTTCATCTCTATTCCATCTATTTCTGCTCTGATTTTTATTATTTTTTTCCTTCTACTAACTTTGGGTTTTGTTTGTTCTTCTTTCTCTAGTTGCTTTAGGTATAAGGTTAGGTTCTTTATTTGAGATTTTCTTATTTCCTGAGGTAAGCTTGTATCACTCTAAACTTCCCTCTTAGAACTGCTTTGGCCATGTCCCATAGGCTTTGGATTGTCGTGTTTTCATTTTCATGTGTCTCTAGGTATTTTTTAATTTCCTCTTTGGTTTCTTCAGTGATCCATTGGTTGTTTAGTAGCGTATTGTTTAGCCTCCACATGTTTGTGTTTTTTGCATTTTTTTTCTTGTAGTTGATTTCTCATCTCATAGAGCTGTAGTTGTAAAAGATGCTTGATATGATTTCAGTTTTCTTAAATTTACTGAGACTTCCTTTGTGGCCCAGCATGTGATCTATTCTGGAGAATGTTCCATGTGCACTTGAAAAGAATCTGTATTCTGCTGCTTTTGGATGGAATGCTCTATAAATATCCATTAAGTCCACCTGGTCTAATGTGTCATTTAAGTCCTGTGTTTCCTTATTGATTTTCTGTCTGGATGATCTGTCCATTGATGTAAGTGTAGTGTTAAAGTCCCCCACTGTTCTTGTATTACTGTCAACTTTCCTTTTATGTCTGTTAACATTTGCCTTATATAGTATATTGAGGTGCTCCTGTGTTGGGTGCATATATATTTACAATTGTTATATCTTCTTCTTGGATGGATCCATTGATCATTATGTAGTGTTCTTCTTTGTCTCTTCTAGCAGTCTTTATTTTAAAGTCTATTTGTCTGATATGAGCATTGCTACTCCAGCTTTCTTTTGATTTCCATTTACATGGAATATCTTTTTCCACCCCCTCACTTTGAGCCTGTATGTGTCCCTAGGTCTGAAGTGGTTCTCTTGTAGACAGCATATATATGGGTCTTGTTTTTGTATCCATTTGGCCAGTCTATATTTTTTGGTTGGAACATTTAATCTGTTTACATTTAAAGTAGTTAGAAATATGTATGTTCTTATTGCCATTTTCTTAATTGTTTTAGTTTGTTTTTGTAGGTCTTTTTTCTTCCTTTCCTCTTTTGTTCTCTTCTCTTGTGATTTGATGACTATCTTTAGCGTTGTGTTTGGATTCCTTTCTTTTTTGTATGTATATCTATTACAGATTTTTCATTTGTGGTTACCATGAGGTTTTAATATAGCAGTCTATATGTATACATGATTGTTTTAAGTTGCTGATCTCTTAATTTCAAATGCATTTCAAATATCCTGCATTTGTACTCTCCTCCTGTCACAGTTACTGGCTTTGATATCATATTTGTTGTGGACGATTTCCTACCTATACTGTATGTTTGCCTTTGCTGGTGAGCTTCCATTTTCATAATTTTATTGTTTCTAGTTGTGGCCTTTTCTTTTTTTTTTTGGCAGTTCAAGGGCCTCTCACTGTTGTGGCTTCTCCCGTTGCGGAGCGCAGGCTCCGGACGTGCAGGCTCAGTGGCCATGGCTCACGGGCCCAGCCGCTCCGCGGCATATGGGATCTTCCCGGACCGGGGCACGAACCCGTGTCCCCTGCATCGGCAAGCGGATTCTCAACCACTGCGCCACCAGGGAAGCCCTGTGGCCTTCTTTTGATTGGCTCCTTTACTTTGCATAATACTTTCAAGGTTCTTCTATGCACATAGCCATACTTCATTCCTTTTTATTGCCAACAAGCATTCTATTGTAGGGATGGAACACATTCTATTTATCCATTCATAAATTGATGGACATTTAGGTTGTTTCTACTTTTTGGTTACTATGAACAATGCTGCTGTGAATATTCATCTGCAAGTTTTTGTTGGAATACCTGTTTTCAGTTCTCTAGGGTGTGTCATGAGAGGACTGGTTCTTCCAGTCAGTGTTACACTGCATGTTTCTTTCTTTCTTTCTTTCTTTTTTTTCTGTGGTACACGGGCCTCTCACCGTTGTGGCCTCTCCCTGTTGCGGAGCACAGGCTCCGGAGGCGCAGGCTCAGCGGCCACGGCTCACGGGCCCAGCCTCTCCGCGGCGTGTGGGATCCTCCCGGACCGGGGCGCGAACCCGCGTCCCCTGCATCGGCAGGCGGACTCTCAACCGCGGCGCCACCAGGGAAGCCCCACTGTGTGTTTCTTGCATGCTCATTCATTCGGCAGGCACTTCTCTGTTGATCACCTAATGTGTATTAATACAGAGCTGCACCATGGGAACACTTAGAGTCCAGCAGGAGGGACAGACAAGGAAGAGGCAACTGCTTCCTGGTACCTGCCGCTGCTAGGTGCTGCGGAACCTCCCAGAGAGGTACCTAAGCCTAATCTAGTCAGAGGTGGGCAGTAGTGATCAGGGAAACCTTTCTGGGTGATGCCATGTTTAGTCCAAGACCTAAAGAAGAGTAGAAACTAGCTCAGATTTTTTTTCTCACGAGTTAAAAATAGTCAACTGAAGATTATATACAACAGCACGAAAACTAAGATGTGCATTGTGTTCATTGCCCGACGAGTACGTGTGAGATCTTTAAGGCTTGGCATTTTTCTGTGTGTGTGTACAGGCGCACACGTGCGTGTGCTCGTCTGTTTTGGGCTGGGCACGCTTGGTAGGAAGCGGATGACCCTGCGTGTACGGGTATCTCTGAGCCCACCGCCTCCTGTCACCACTTGGAGAGCCTGAAATGTGTGTGTGTGTGTGTGTGTGTGTGTGTGTGTGTGTGTACACACTAGAAAAGCAATTGGCGCTTCAGAGATGCAAAGTAAATGTTAGTTCTCTTCCAACTACCTTTAAGGGACTTAAGCTCTGATGGCAGAAATGAAATTTTTTCATGCTTACCTAAATTGTAAGGCAATAAGTACTCTAAGGGAGGTAAAGCAAAGTGATATAGGAGTTCAGAGGATGGAGCCATCATTTCTCAACAATTGGAGCAAGGTTAGGCTTTACACTCAAGATGAATTTTATTTGAGCCTTGGAGAACAAATTTAAATAGATTAAGTAATTCAGGTGGATCTCCAAAATGGGGAAATTATAGGATATGTTTTTAAAAATTGATAGTTGCCAAAGGTCAAGTATTGTATTTGTGTAAGTCAGTAGTGAGAGATGTGGCTAGAGAGGTGGGCTGGGTCCACAGTATTAAAGACCTGAAACTTTGGAGTTTGGACTTGATTCTAGATATACGAGGGAGCCATAGATTGTACATCCTCCCTTTCTACCTCAGTTTCCTGTCTGTAAAATCTATAGACATTAATTTAGAAACTTTGGATTTGTGTTTGAAATAAACCAAGTAAGAAATTCACATTTGAAAATAAGTTCCTATGTAGACCAGTTTTCAGTTAAAAAAAAAACTACTAGGATTTATTTTGTAGTTGTAGCTTAATCTTTGCAATAACCTGGTTTGGTAGATAGGCTTAGTGGAGTTAAAAAAACATACAAGATCTCACTGGTAGAAAGTGACTAAAGATGTTCTCATTTCAAATTCTTTCTTATACTGCCATACTGATTTAGATTTGAAAAAGAAGCCTGGGTCCTCAGCGTCACTGAATATTAATAATACAACCCAGGGCTGGTCACTTTGCTTCTGTGATCCTCAGTTCCCTCATTTATAAAATGAGGGAAGGTGTAGGTGTAGGGCTTAACACTACATAATGTGAATAAGTACATACTAGATCCTCAGATGTTGCCCCCCCCACCCCCCTGCAATCTGTAAATGAGGGAATTTAACCAAACCATTGTCAAGGCCTTAGTGCTAACTCCCTAGCTATCAGGGAACTGCTAGAACTAATTATTTTGATAACCTTTGGCCATATAAACCCAGCAAATCTTATCCTCTGTTACCTTTGTCCCAGCTCCTCCAGTCATCTGTCTTTCTTCTGTACTGTTATTCCTGTGCTGACTTGGCTTCCTCTTCCTCTCTCCCAATCCTGCTTTTTTGCTGCCTTTCAAACCTTTCCACTTGTTCTCTGAAACTCCTGTTTTCTACACTGTTAACCATTTTATGGAATGTTTTAATGTGTGTTCTGGCCTTAAATGGAAGCCAGGAGAGTAAGATCACTTACTCTAGCCCTTCTGAATGGGTGCAGCTCATTCTCCCAGACCACTCCTTGCAAAAGGAGAGAGATAAGGATGACTGTAATTTTTTATGCACCACTATTTCACACATTTCCAGACCGCTGCTTCTCTGCCTTCTTAAAATCCCTGTGCTCTCTGGCACAAGGGCTGTACCACTCTTGTCTTCTTACATAATAGATCTTCTCTATCATTTAGGACCTAGCACACAGTCTTCCTTTCCATCTCAATTTTTGGCCTTACTCTGAGTGACTTCAGTATTCACACGGATGATCGTTTCCTCAACACATTGACCTCTTCAACTGAAGTGATCATCTTTTTAGCTAATCAGCTCCCATAGTCACACCATGAGCTTTGCTCTCACACAAAGATGGCCCACCTCTGAAATTATAAATGAAGACATGCAGATTTGTTCAAAATTTCTTCTTCTGCCTGACCTTTGAGGATCTACTAGATATTTTCTTTGACCCCACCAAGGCCTGTCTTCACTTCCTTCCCTATCCAGCTTAATTTTCTTCGTCTCTTGCTATTTCATTCACTCTCTTATCATTATCTTTTATTCCCTTGCTCTTTTGTCCTTCTGTCCCTGTCTGGGCAAAATCCCGAACTAATCTCTCTCTTCTTGCCTATACTAGCTCTACTGAGCCCTGCTGGAAAAAAAATCACACAGTTACACAGATTGCTGCCATTGGGGAGATGGGAGGATGAAGAAGGATAGGTGATTACAATTGCATATTATTGAAGTATGTCACACATTTTCTACTTAATTTGAAACATACAATAACCCTGTTAGAGAGGATGCCAGATCATTATAAACTCTATTTACTGTTAAGGAACTGAGGTGTAGGTGGATTAATTGATGTACCCAATGCCAAATAGCTAGTAAATGTCAGAATGACAACTCAAAACCAGGTCTTCTTACTACAGATTCTGTGTTTTGTCCAGAATGACTCATGCTTCCTATGACTTCCTTTTTAAGACTCTGTGCTGTCTGAACCTCCTGCTGGTTCTGTTGTAAGTTGTCATATATTAATTTCCTTCCATTTTAAATCATATAAAGGCTGATGCATTATTTTCCCCTCTGTTTTACTATAGTTGTTACCATTGTTAGCTTTTAAAATTGAAGCGTATACGTATTGTATATTCATTTTAATCACTATGTCTATTGCTCATTGATGTATTATGGGCACATTTCTAAGTGTTTTCTTATTTAGTAGAATTGCTTTACACTCACTTTTGTAGACTTTCCTCTGGGGCATTCAAACATGGTGGAACTAGAGGCTGTTTTCGTCATTATGTTCTGCAAAGTATAATAGAAAACATGAGAGCCAGCATACTTGTTCTTGGAGATATTTAAGAAGAGAGCAGACAACTGTTTGTCTTAGGTGATTTAAAATTTTGGACTTCCAGTCCTGATTTTTTGGTGCTCGGTCTTATCTCCAGTTATCTCAAGGGACTGCTGGAAAGTCTCCCAGCTAAATTAAATTTATTTATTTAAATATAAAAGTTTATAAAACCTAATAGGCATAGAGGATCACAATTCCAAAATAAGAGCTTAAAACATTGTCTAATTTCTTTATGTGTGTTTTTTCAGTTTTTCATTCATTCATTCAACAAATATTTATTAATGTCTGCTAACTGGCAGACACTGTGCTGTTGACAGTGACAAAGATGGGATTTACCTGTGAAGCCATCTGGTCCTGGACTTTTGTTTGTTGGGAGTTTTTAAATCACAGATTAAATTTCAGTGCTTGTAACTGGTCTGTTCATATTTTCTATTTCTTGCTGGTTCAGTCTTGGGAGATTGTATCTTTCTAAGAATTTGTCCATTTCTTCTAGGTTGTCCATTTTATTGGCATATAGTTTCCTGTAGTAGTGTCTTATGGTCCTTTGTATTTCAGTGGTGTCATTTGTAACTTCGCCTTTTTCATTGCTAATTTTATTATTTGGGCCCTCTCCCATTTTTTCTTGATGAGTCTGGCTAAAGGTTTATCAATTTTGTTTATCATTTCAAAGAACCAGCTTTTCGTTTCATTGATCTTTTCTATTGTTTTCTTCATCTCTATTTCATCTATTTCTGCTCTGATTTTTATTATTTTTTTCCTTCTACTAACTTTGGGTTTTGTTTGTTCTTCTTTCTCTAGTTGCTTTAGGTATAAGGTTAGGTTCTTTATTTGAGATTTTCTTATTTCCTGAGGTAAGCTTGTATCACTCTAAACTTCCCTCTTAGAACTGCTTTGGCCATGTCCCATAGGCTTTGGATTGTCGTGTTTTCATTTTCATGTGTCTCTAGGTATTTTTTAATTTCCTCTTTGGTTTCTTCAGTGATCCATTGGTTGTTTAGTAGCGTATTGTTTAGCCTCCACATGTTTGTGTTTTTTGCATTTTTTTTCTTGTAGTTGATTTCTCATCTCATAGAGCTGTAGTTGTAAAAGATGCTTGATATGATTTCAGTTTTCTTAAATTTACTGAGACTTCCTTTGTGGCCCAGCATGTGATCTATTCTGGAGAATGTTCCATGTGCACTTGAAAAGAATCTGTATTCTGCTGCTTTTGGAAATTTCAGTGCTTGTAACTGGTCTGTTCATATTTTCTATTTCTTGCTGGTTCAGTCTTGGGAGATTGTATCTTTCTAAGAATTTGTCCATTTCT
>NC_041216.1:2980789-2997858 GCF_002837175.3 Physeter macrocephalus
AAAGAACCAGCTTTTCGTTTCATTGCTCTTTTCTATTGTTTTCTTCATCTCTATTTCATCTATTTCTGCTCTGATTTTTATTATTTTTTTCCTTCTACTAACTTTGGGTTTTGTTTGTTCTTCTTTCTCTAGTTTGCTTTTGGATGGAATGCTCTATAAATATCCATTAAGTCCACCTGGTCTAATGTGTCATTTAAGTCCTGTGTTTCCTTATTGATTTTCTGTCTGGATGATCTGTCCATTGATGTAAGTGTAGTGTTAAAGTCCCCCACTGTTCTTGTATTACTGTCAACTTTCCTTTTATGTCTGTTAACATTTGCCTTATATAGTATATTGAGGTGCTCCTGTGTTGGGTGCATATATATTTACAATTGTTATATCTTCTTCTTGGATTGATCCATTGATCATTATGTAGTGTTCTTCTTTGTCTCTTCTAGCAGTCTTTATTTTAAAGTCTATTTGTCTGATATGAGCATTGCTACTCCAGCTTTCTTTTGATTTCCATTTACATGGAATATCTTTTTCCACCCCCTCACTTTGAGCCTGTATGTGTCCCTAGGTCTGAAGTGGTTCTCTTGTAGACAGCATATATATGGGTCTTGTTTTTGTATCCATTTGGCCAGTCTATATTTTTTGGTTGGAACATTTAATCTGTTTACATTTAAAGTAGTTAGAAATATGTATGTTCTTATTGCCATTTTCTTAATTGTTTTAGTTTGTTTTTGTAGGTCTTTTTTCTTCCTTTCCTCTTTTGTTCTCTTCTCTTGTGATTTGATGACTATCTTTAGCGTTGTGTTTGGATTCCTTTCTTTTTTGTATGTATATCTATTACAGATTTTTCATTTGTGGTTACCATGAGGTTTTAATATAGCAGTCTATATGTATACATGATTGTTTTAAGTTGCTGATCTCTTAATTTCAAATGCATTTCAAATATCCTGCATTTGTACTCTCCTCCTGTCACAGTTACTGGCTTTGATATCATATTTGTTGTGGACGATTTCCTACCTATACTGTATGTTTGCCTTTGCTGGTGAGCTTCCATTTTCATAATTTTATTGTTTCTAGTTGTGGCCTTTTCTTTTTTTTTTTGGCGGTTCAAGGGCCTCTCACTGTTGTGGCTTCTCCCGTTGTGGAGCGCAGGCTCCGGACGTGCAGGCTCAGTGGCCATGGCTCACGGGCCCAGCCGCTCCGCGGCATATGGGATCTTCCCGGACCGGGGCACGAACCCGTGTCCCCTGCATCGGCAAGCGGATTCTCAACCACTGCGCCGCCAGGGAAGCCCTGTGGCCTTTTCTGCGTAGAGAAGTTCCTTTAGTATTTGTTGTAATACTGGGTTGGTGGTGCTGAATTTTTTTAGCTTTTGTTTGTCTGTAAAGCTTCTGATTTCTCTGTCAAATCTGAATGAGAGCCTTGCTGAGTAGAGTATTCTTGGTTGTAGGTTTTTCCCTTTCATCACTTTAAATATACTGTGCCACTCTCTTCTGAACTGCAGAGTTTCTGCTGAAAAATCAGCTGATAATCTTATGAGGATTGCCTTGTACGTTATTTGTTGCTTTTCCCTTGTTGCTTTTAATATTTTCTCCTTGTCTTTAATTTTTGTCTATTTGATTACTATGTGTCTCAGAGTGTTCCTCCTTGGGTTAATTCTGTATGGGACTCTGTGCTTCCTGGACTTGGGTGACTGTTTCCTTTCCCATGTTAGGGAAGTTTTCAGCTGTTATCCCTTCAAATATTTTGTCAGGCCCTTTCTCTCCCTTTTTCTCCTCCTAGGACTCCTATAATGTGAATGTTGGTGCATTTGACGTTGTCCCAGAGGTCTCTTAAACTGTCCTCATTTCTTCATTCTTTTTTCCTTATTCTGTTCCATGGAGATGATTTCCACCACTCTGTCTTCCAGCTCTGTACAGTGACCAAGGTGAATGCCATGATTTTTAAAATGCACAGATAGGCCACAGAGTTAAAGAATATATTTATGGTACATATAACAGCTAAATATTACTGTCTGTATTAACTAGGGATTCCTACAAATAGGTTAGAAAAAGACAAATCAATAGAAGAATGACAAGGTATAAAAGAGGCAACCTAAAAGTTTATTAGCCATTTGCTGGTAATTAGTTCCTGTAGGAAAATTAAAGTTTTAATGAGATGTCATTTCATACCTATTAGATTGGCAAAAATTAAGAAGTCTGATAATACCAAATAATGGTGGGAATGTAGAGTTAAGGGAGCTCTTGGGCACTGTTGATGGAAATAGAAATTGCACAACCATAGTGAAGAAGAATTTGGCAATATCTGTTAAAACTAAAACGCACATAACCTACAATCCAGCAATTCCACTCCTAGGCAGATACCCTTGAGAAACTCTCCTATGCATGTATAGATATTTATGCAACATTTTTATAGCAGAAAGTTCAAACTAGTCCAAATGTCTATTTATAAAAGAAAGAAAATATTGTAGTATATTTACCTAATGGAATCCCATACAGTAATGAAAATGAATGAACAAGATCTATATAGTAACTTGGGTGAATCTCACAAGTAAAAAGTTAAGTAAATAAAGCAAATGGCAGAACACATTTATATTGTATAAAGCCCAACATTCATGTATTATTTAGGGAAGCATACATAATAAATGTTTAAATAAATGCATAAATATCAAAGTAAGGATAGTGGGTATCTCTGAAGGGTAAGGTGGGTAGAAGAGACCAGTAATACTGCTGGGAAGAGCACACAGGAGCCTTAAATTGTATTGGTAAATATTTTTTCAACTAGGCTGTGGATATATGTGTATCCATTCATTATTCTTTATATATCTGAAACATTGTATTATATATGTATTTTTAAAGAATAATAGCATGTAGTTCTTGTTATGAGTTTAATGCAGGGAGGGAAGGAGCAGCAGAAATATAAAGAGATGTTATTAGGATGAATCATGTAACTGTTTTCTACAGGTCTGAAATCGTCTAATATAGGCAACTTCAAATGGCTCGACGTCATTCAATCTAATGCAACAAGGGCTCTCATTGAAATATATTCAAAGTATTATGGGAACACAAGGGTAGGAACAATTGACTACCAAGGCAGAAGGAGAGAGGTGGTCTTTGGAAAAGCTTCAGAGAGAGAGAGAGAGAATGACATTTAAACTGGATCTTAAAGGTTGGGAAGGAATTCACTAGATAAAATGAAGAGAAGAAGGCCTTCCAGGTAGACAGAAGTAGACCCCTTTGCATGGTTGGAATCCCCTAGGTGGAATATGTGGAGGTCACAGAAATGTAGCAGGGGAAGAGACTAAGGAGGAGAACAAAAACAGCAAATATCTATATAGCATTTACTGTGCATTTTATATACCTGTAAACTCATGTAATCCTCCCAGATGGGGAAACAGGCACATAACAGTTAAGTAACCTGTCCAAGGTCACAGGACTAGCAGATGGTGGAACCAGGATTTGAACTCCAGCGATCTAGGTCCAGAGTCTCTGCTCTTGGCCAGTAAGTTCTTCTCTGAATCACTGCATTATAAGCAAAATCAGGAGAAACCGGTGTTTTGAATGCCAAAGGAACAGCGGTAAGTTTCAAAAAGAAAGGAATAGTCAGCAGTGTGCAAGGCCCTATGGAGATAAAGTAGGAATACTACAAAGAGACCATTGGATTAAAAAAAAAATCATTGTGCTCTCAGTTACAGTAAGGGATATCAAGATAATAGAGATGTAGGTGTCTCAGAATAGTAGTGATTCAGTCCACCAGTTCAGTGGACCAATGATTATAATTCCATTTAATAATGAAGAAGATGGAGTCAGGGAGACTATTCAGAATAGATCCTCTCTCTATTTAAGTATTTGATATATCAACACAGTTGAAAGGATTTTCATCCTCTGCTGTCTATATCATAGTTTCTCTAAAACTAGGATTAATACTGAAAATTTTGTTTATTCTTCTGTATCTTCTGGTTTTAATAAAGATAGAACTTAAGCTATGTTGATTTAGTGGATTTTCAGAATTGGGTGATATTCTAAAGATCAGTAGTTCAATTTCCAATATTTCATACACGAGAAGGTGAAAGAGACCTTTTAAGTACCATGGTATGTGGAAAGAATTAAGGCTTGGTGGTTAGGAGTCCCATTCAAGTCCTAGTCTGCCACTCACAGGCCTTATGATTTAGGCAAGGGAGTGGCAGTAGGTGATCTCTTAAGATTTCTTCCAACTCTCAAGCTCTGTGACTATTAGGTCAACTATTCAGTGAAGAAAATGACGCCTAAAGGAGGGACATTGTTTCTCCAGGGTCATGAAAACTGGAATTGATTCTCTTGACACTAGATCCAAGAAATCTGATGGAGGAATCATCGAACATTTGAGTGGCTGCTGTATATCAGGCAAGTGTTAACTACCTAAAAACATACGTGCACATGAATCGTTTCACAGTTTATTCATCCACTGTAAAAGTAACAACCATCATCATCTGTGTTTGTTTGTTTATGTATATCCTGCCTTATTCCAGAATGTATTTAAAGCATACCTATTCTGTGTAACAGACCATACTTAGAAAGGGAATAAACTTAAGTGTCTGTCAGACACACTGCAAAATGCAAACATGTGTTGATCTCACCCACCCTCACATAAATATTATTAGCTCCATTGTATATGTAAAGTAACTGAGACTCAAAGATATCTGGCCAACATTATACAATTTATTAGTGATAGGACTCAGTTTCAAACCCAGACCATCCTGACTTCAGCCCTAATGCATCTTTCCATTTTACCATGTATACTTCCCACAAGCAGTGTTATATATCTCTGAGGCTTCATCAGTACAAGAGGCAAAGTTTACCTCTAAGAATTAACTTGTTTTTTAGCTGAATATATCCTGTTCCACCACAATAGGTAAACTAGAAGGATCCCTGAATAGAAGAATGAAACACTTTAGTGAATCAGTCATTCTTATTTTTAGTTTGAGCAAACTTATGAACAGTTTCCTTGTTAGGGTTAGTGTTCATATTTTAATAAATTGCAGGGACTTCCCTGGCAGTCCAGTGGTTAAGAATCCGCCTTCCAATGCAGGGGACGCGGGTTCAATCCCTGGTTGGTGAACTAAGATCCCACATTCCGCGGGGCAACTAAGCCCATGCACCACAACTGCAGAGCCCGCGTGCTGCAAATTACAGAGCCCACACACTCTGGAGCCCATGCACCGCAACTAAAGAGAAGCCCACGCGCCACAACGAAAGATCGCACATGCTGCAATGAAGATCCCATGTGCTGCAACCAAGACCCGATGCAGCCCCCCAAAATAAATAAATAACAAAGTTTCTGTACCCCCTCAACCCTTGGTGTACATCCACTGCCTCCTTAACCAACAGATATTTGCCAGCTATGTACTAAGGATACAAAGATGAGAATAAGATAAGATTCCTTCCCTCAATGAGCTTACTATCCAGGTGATAGTTGGGATAAAAAGTTATTATAACTTTACCTCTGTGGTCTTCCTCCCCAAAACCTATAACTCTAGTCTAATCATGAGAAAAACATTAGACAAATCCCAGTTGAGGGACATTCTGAAAAATGCCTGAACAGTATTCCTCAAAACTATCAAGGTCATCAAGCAAGGAAAGTCAGCCAAAAAGAGCCTAAGAAGACATGACTACGAAATGTAATGTGTTATCCTGGGAAGGGTAATGGAATCCTGAAACAGAAAAAGGATATTAAGTGGAAACTAAGAAAGTCTAAATGAAGTGTGGACTTCAGTTAATAGTATATCAGTATTGGTTCATTAATTATAACGAATGTACCATGCTAATGTAAGATGCTAATAATAGGGGAAACTGTGCAGAGTATATGGGAACTCTATCTTTGCAGGCTTCCTGTAAATCTAAAATTGTTCTAAAATAAAAGCTTATTTTTTGTAAGTAATAATAAAGTTAAAATAATTTTATATGCTATTTCTTTGGAATTTAATCAAAACACATTTCTTCATAAAATGTTCCCAATTTGGTTGACTCATTTGATGGGACCAACAAGCTGCAGTCTGTTGACTGATGCATGTGCTACATGTGTATGCTAGGTACGTGCCATATAAATTTTTTCTATCTCAGTGTCTTATACATACAGATGACAGAAATATGCCAAGTGCTAGTCAACAGAAAGGACTCACACAAATGTAAAAAAATTCTTACTACATAATATTGCTTGTTAATTGAAAACACAGAACACTTATTTGGAGGGATTGTGGCTAAGTACCCATGCTGGCTTGTGAGCAAAAATGATTCAGTTCACATAGGAATGTTATTTTATTTCACATAGGAATGTTATTTTATTTGATCTGTTTGTGTGACGCTATAAAAAGGTGCTAATACCTATTATCACTGTATATGAGTGTGAGTTGGATAGTTATTTTTTCTAAAAATGCTTTATAAGATTAGTGTGATTCTTGGAGTGAGATCAATTTAAAAGTCCTGGACTTAGTTTTAAGAAAAAACTTCTTGAGAAATCGCTTAATCAGAGTTTACAGTTCTTTTACTAAGTGTATCTTCCTCATCAATTATAGTTGTGCCTACATTTAAAGGAAACCACTCACAGAAATTTATCTCCAAAGGATATATTCTTTAAATAATTATTTAATGACTTTAGATGTCCTGTCTCTATAGAAAGCTTAGAAAATAATACTAACAGATACCAGTAGAGCTAGCAATTCTCTTGCTTCTTTATTGATCCAGAACTTACTCTCCAGACTCCCCAACTCTTAACGCTCTTATTTCCACAACACCTCAACTTAATTATTTAATGCAACTTTACTTAATGAATAAGCAAGGATTGCTTGTTTGGGCTGAATTCTATTAACTGCTTTAACAATAAATAGATTTTTATATGCTGACCTTGACAGTTAGGTGTCAAAGTTGCCTTCTTGAGAACAGCTAGTTGAATTTGGTAAAAAGTAATGTTTTTATTGACTTCTTTATTCTTTTAATATGTTAAGTTCCCTAATGATGGCATTTAAATTAATCATTATCTGAAAGAGAATTGTCAGTTCAGGCAATCTACTAATTTGTTTCTGATTATTAGTTATTAGTGAAAACCTATATTTAGGTGCTTAATACAGTAAATGTTTAAATAATAAGTACTTAATACATATTAGTTATATCCAAATTTGAATTAATGGACTGTAGTCATTATACCTAATTTTTTCTTTGTGTGCTCCTATACCTTATATTGAGAAGGAACTGTATTTTGCACTGAACACATTTTGGAAATAGCTTTGTTGTCTGATGGATAGGGCTTTAAATCCCATGTCTGCCACCTCTAATCTTCGGAAAAGATCCTTAGATCATTCTGTTGATCAGACAGGTTCAGCAGTCCCCGATGTATTTGTAGGTTGTCTTTTCTACAGATTAAAGAACACAAGATCCTGGAAGGCAAGGCAACATCTTAAACTTTTAGTGCCCACAGTATACCATGGTGGATTCTGGTACAGTGGTGGGCTCATAGTATGTTCTAAATAAATGTTGTTATAATATCCTTCTTCTGTGTTACTGGGAAATAACAACTATTGTTTGATACAGTGTAGGAGGAGACAACTAGACTTTTGTTGAGTGTTAAACTTTAGTCTAAGCTAGTATTTCCCCAATTTGCCTGATCATCTGGAACACTTATTAAGAAATAACAGATACCCTGACCTGGAGATCATTTCTGTAGATTTAGGGTAGTGCCCTGATGATCCTTTTGAAAAAAGCAGTGCATTTTTAAATATTGGTAGTGTATTAATACTTTTTGGTTGTAAAGGGCAGAAATCCAACATAAATGGATTGCAGCCAAAGGGGAAAAAAAAGGAATTTATTGCCTCACTTATTTTGAAACAGGGCATAGGGAAGGAAGGTATTAATCTGATCCTTGCTTCTGGATTGTATCCTAGCTTTATCAGGCGAGGAGTGCATAACAGAGGTGCTTGGGGGGACCCTAGGGGATTCAAGGGAACTCTCTTATGTTTCCATAGCTGTAGGTCCTACCTTTCTGCCTTTGTTTGTACCATTTTTATTTTAGCCCCGGATAGTTTCCAAACTCAGCAAGGCTCGTGTGCAGGCTCTAGGCAGAAGGAATCTTTTTTTTTCTTTTTTTTTTCCTTTTTTTTTTTTTTTTTTTTTTTTTTACAAAAGTGATATTTTCTTCCCAATACTTTCAGATTGACCAGTTTAACTCAAGACTGATACTCCATTATGCACTGGTATGATCTGACAGGTTATAAATATTTTTAATATCTCCCCTATTTCATATTAAGCAGTTTGTTTTTTATAGGAACTGATTGAAGTCTGTCTGCATAGCCAATACTAGAAGACCACAGTTTGATAAGCCATCTCCTACTGCATAAGGATGGCCAACCTCAGCCAGAGATAGAGGTCTGCACTGTGCTGTTCCCAACCCTGATCCAGTCAATTCTACATCTTAGGGACTCATTTATACCACCCCTCTTCCACGTACCAATTTCTGTCTCATAAGGGTCTTTGGATAGAAGCAATAGAAGCCGACTCTGGTTAACATAACATAAAATTTACAGTTTTAACCATGTTTAAGTGTACAATTCAGTGGCATTATGTACATTCACGTTGTTGTGCAACCATCGGCACCATCCATCTCCACAACCTTTTTTCATTTTGCTAAACTGAAACTCTGTACCCATTAAACAGTAAATCCCCATTCCTCCTTCTCTCCAGCCCCTGCCCCACCGTTCTTTCTGTCTCTCTGATTTTGACTACTCCAAGTTTCTCAAATGAGTGGAATCACAGTATTTTCCCTTTTGTGACTGGTTTATTTCACTGAGCATAATGTCCTCAAGATTCATCTGTGTTGTTGCTTATAGAACTTTTAATGAACTAGCCCATCTACCTTTTTGACCTCTTGTCACTTTTCTCCTCACTTTCTGTGCATCAGTCATACTTGCTTTTTTTCTGTTTTGTGGGCTATTCATGCCCCATCCCCTTTACATGCCTGTTCTCTCTGCCTAGAATGTTCTTTCCCCTTCTTTGCTTGGTTACTTTCTGCTCATTCTTTGGATTTCAACTAAGACATAACTTCTTCAGGGAATCCTTCCTTCATCTCCCAGAATCTATTTAATCTCTGTGTTACGTGATTTCATAGTACCATGTGACTTTCCTTTGTAGTACTTATAATAGTTTTAAATGAAGCATCTATTTATGTTTTTTTGGCTGAGTAATGTCTGTCATGATGGCAGGGACCATGTCCTATGTTCAACATTGTATCCCTGGCACCAAGTATGTAGTAGGCGTTTCAGTAAATAATGTTACATATGTAATAAATAATATTAAAATTTGTTGACTTAATGAATTTAGCCCTGGAGATTGATGGCTTAAGGTCTTTCTATAAAAATCTACAACTTATGCAAGCCTTACTTGCCTTGAAGAAATGTGCCTTTTCTATGAACTTGAAAATCCTTATTCATTGTTTGCCAGATGCTTAACACTTACACAAGTAATCCTTATGTCATCTTAAATCTTCTATTTTTTCATATTATTTATCCTTTGTATTTGCCAATTTGTCTTCCCCTTTTAAACAGCCACTAGTTATTTTTTTGACTTTCTAAATTACAAATCTGGTCTGTTGTGAAACATTTAGGGCAGTGCTTCTTAAACTATGAATGTTGAAGGAGGAGTATTTTTCATTCATCTTAGACTAATAATCTTATAAATATAATAAAAATGAGTTCTTAGAAACCTGAAATTTTTAAAAATCTATCAGTATAAACCACAACATTTTATTAGGTTTAACAATATAAAGCTATTCTGTTAAATTATAATACAGAGTTTCTAAGTGATTACTCTCAATTTCTGTACTTATTGCAAGCTGGTAGCCATTTGCTGATGAGAACTGTACATAGAGTACTAAACTGCTTTAGATCTCTATGAAGGAACACCAGGGAGGGGGTCTCAAGGTGAGGCAGAATGTATAAACTCTGCTTCCTTACTGTCCTTCTACCAGATAAGCTCTGTAGTTATTATTGTTATGTTTTGCATAAAAATGTGTTTGAAGTTTTTTCTTTTCTCTTTTTTTTTTTTTTTTTTGGCTGCGTTGGGTCTTAGTTGCTGTGCGTGGGCTTTCTCTAATTGTGGTGAGTTGCAATACGTGGGCTTCTCATTGCGTGGATTCTCTTGTTGCAGAGCATGGGCTCTAGGCACGCGGGCTTCAGTAGTTGTGGCTCGCGGGCTCTAGAGCACAGGCTCAGTAGTTGCGGTGCACGGGCTTAGTTGCTCCGTGGCATGTGGGATCTTCCCAGACCAGGGCTCGAACCCGTGTCCCCTGCATTGGCAGGCGGATTCTTAACCACTGCGCCACCAGGGAAGTCTCTGAAGATAGTCTTTAAAAAAGGTTTGAAAACCTCTAATCTGCAGAATATGTTCCTTGATCTTTATCTGGTTCTAACCTAGTTTGCTAATTCAGTCACTGCTTCCTGATGTGTATTCCTATGCTTGAATCATTTATCGTTTTCCACAGAACATCACACAAGCCCTTTTACTACTTAGTATTGTACTTTTCTACTTCCCTCTGCTTAGTTAGAATTTCCTAAACTTCCTTCTCTGTCTGGAATAAGATGTGTTCCCTAAATTTTGGTTCAAAAATCACCTCCTCTGTGAAGCCTTTTCATTTCATTTAGACAGAATTGGTCTCCACCTTTAATAACTACATATTACATTCTGTTATAATATATTTGCTTATCTATCTCCATGTAGATAAATATGGTTCAAGTCCTAGCCATCCTTATATCCCTAGCCCAGGGACCAGCACATAGTCAATAAATATTGACTGGATAAATTGGGAAAGTCATCAATATTTGGTGCATATTTCAGACATAGAAGCTTCTTGTTTGGTCTTGGACAAGCTGTGTGATTTTCTCTTCACTAGGGGACCTATCCTTGGGTGTTGAATATGACATATATAATAAAGTTTGAAATATTGGTCCTAGAAAAATACAAGTAATGATCCTCCTGCATTGAAGCTCTGTGTGTATAGGGTATATAGAGAAGGAGGTTAAAACTGGATTAGCCTTGAAATTGGTTTGATTGAAAATTTAGAAATCTGATCCTTTAAATAGCACCCTTGTTTTGTTTTATCTAATTGACTTTGTCTGTTCTTGCAGTTTTATGAGGGACCTATAAGTGATCTCCTGTGGTGAGACTGTTTGGCCTATGGAAAAAGTACAAGATTTGGAGTCACATGACCTAGATATTCTAATCCTAGACCTAGTGATTACTAGCTTTGTAAACTTTATTAGTCATTTAAACTCTCTAAATCTTGTTTTCTTCATTTGTAATGAAGGGATACTAATATTAACCCCCTCACAAGATTGTGAGGGCCAAATGAGGTAAGAGTATATGAAAGTATATATGAGAATATATGAAACCCCAGAAAGTGTACTATTGACTGTTTGCTGTTTGACTTCAGAGGAGTTAAATTCTTTGTACCTTAGCTTATTTTCTTATAAAATGGGAATAATAATACCTGTATCATAGGTTTATTGTGAGAATTAAGTTATTCATAAAAAAATGTCTAGCAGATTGACTTGGGTGTTTGACTAGCAGTCAATTTACATTTTCTTTAGCATACACCCTTTCTCATCCCCCACCCTGAATTAGGATTGGATAATAATAATGGTAAGAAATGACAGGAAGCAGAGATTAATTATTTATTTACTAAATCCTGGTCTATGCTTAATTCTGTGCTAGTTGCTGTGGGGAAAATGGAGATATAATAACAATGCCTTACATTTCATTTTAGCTATTCAGCATTTATTTAGCACTCACTCACCATGTGCTAGATACAGAGGATAAAGAAATAAACATGAAGCAACCCACCCATCAAGGCTCATAATTTAGCAGACAAATAATATTAGACAGGGGTTTGCCTGGTGGCGCAGTGGTTGAGAATCTGCCTGCTAATGCAGGGGACACGGGTTCGAGCCCTGGTCTGGGAGGATCCCACATGCCACGGAGCAACTGGGCCTGTGAGCCACAACTACTGAGCCTGTACGTCTGGAGCCTGTGCTCCACAAGAGAGACCAAGACAGTCAGTGGCCCCCACTTGCCACAACTAGAGAAAGCCCTCGCACAGAAACAAAGACCCAACACAGCAAAAATAAATAAATTAATTAATAAACTCCTACCCCCAACATCTTCTTTAAAAAAAAAAATAATAATAATAATATTAGACAAATAAATTGTAATACAGTATAGGGCTGTAATATAAATGTGTATACTCCAAGGAAGAGAGAATGATTGTGTATGAGAGTATGAGGAAGGCTTCTCAGAAGAGGTAATATATGAATTAGGTTTAAAGGATGCATGGAAGTTTATCAGGTGGACTGAAGCACTGGAGGAGAGGGCATTCCAGATGGAAGGTATCTGCATATGCAATGTTTGGGACTACGTATATAAGTAGTTGAGTGCTACTATGGTATTAAGGTTGAGAAGGGGCGACTAAAGATGAAGTAAATCTGTTCACATTTGAGGTGGCAACCTGGGGTTTAGTGAAAAATTTTGAGGATAAGCAAGTACTAGAAGGAAAAAGAAGATTAATAAAGATGAAGTAACTTTGGAAAAAAAAAAAAGATGAAGTGAGAGGGTAGGCAAGGGCTGGATCATCCAAAAGATCTGTATAGTTTAAATGTCACCCTGTAGATAAAGGGAATCTGTGAGAGTTTGGAGTAGACTACAAAGAGGATCTCTTAGACATTATAGGAAAATCACTTTGATGATATTGTGGATGACGGGACCTGGGATCGTTACAGACTACCTAAATGCTTTCAGATTACACACTCATCTGATTCTTCCAACATGCCTTTGAAAGTTGGCAAAGCAAGAATTAATCCCATTTGACATATGAACCAGTGAGAATTAGAGATGACACTGGAAATTAGTCAGGGTCAGTACTTACTGAACAAGGACTAAACCTAGGCCTTTTCCCAATCTAGTTTTAGTTTCACCACAATACATTGAAACTCACCATCCCTGCTCCCAAGTGAGATTGAAGACTTGTTGGGGAAGTTAAAGGGTACTTTCTTTAAAAGAGTAAAGTCATTTATTCACAATAGCCAAGATATGGAAACAACCTAAGTGTGCATCGATGGATGAATGGATAGAGAAAATGTGTATATATACAGTGGAATATTATTCAGTTAAAAAAGAAAGAAACCCTGCCATTTGTGACAACATGGATGAACCTGGAGGGCATTATGCTAGGTGAAATAAGTCAGACAGAGAAAGACAAATACTGCGTGGTATATTTTAAGAGTATGTGGACTCTTAAAAAAATTGAACTCTTAGAAACAGAGAGTAAAATGGTGGTTGCTAGGGGCTGGAGGGTGGAAGAAATGGGGAGAGGTTGGTAAAAGGGTTGGGGGGGAGGTAAAATCACGACTCACACAAATACAAAATGAACAAAAATTTTATTTAACTCATTAGTTAATGTAGTGAACAGAAAGAGTACCAAAAATGGTTCAAAAGAGGACTCAAAGTACCACATATTTATAGTCAGAGTATTCTGAAATTAGTTTACAAACAAATGCAAAAGTGCTCAATATTCATAGAGCAATATCAATTGAATTCCTTGTACACAGTTTGCATTTCAGTGGACAGGAATTATTTCCATTAATATCAATTTTCAGCAAAGCTGTCAGTTTACAACAAACTTATAAAATTGCCTAGTCAGTGGTAGACCAAGTAACACATTTCTGTAGGATCAGAGAATCTGGAAGCCTCCATCCTTCTATTGATAGAACATGCCATTTCAAAACCTTTCACTGGGGCTTCCCTGGTGGCACAGTGGTTAAGAATCCGCTTGCCAATGCAGGGCACACGGGTTCTATCCCTGGTCCGGGAAGATCCCACATGCCGTGGAGCAGCTAAGCCTGTGCACCACAACTACTGAGCCTGTGCTCTAGAGCCCATGAGCCACAACTGCTGAGCCCACATGCCATAACTAATGAAGCCCACACACCTATAGCCCGTGCTCTGCAGCAAGAGAAGACACTGCAATGAGAAGCCTGTGTGCCACAACGAAGAGTAGCCCCCACTCGCCGCAACTAGGGAAAGCCGGCGTGCAGCAATGAAGACCCAACGCAGCCAAAAATAAATAAATAAATAAAATTTTTTAAATTAAAAAAAAAAAGCCTTTCACTATTTTTCCTTATAGAGGCGTGCAGCAATGAAGACCCAACGCAGCCAAAAATAAATAAATAAATAAAATTTTTTAAATTAAAAAAAAAAAGCCTTTCACTATTTTTCCTTATAGAATTTAAGACTAATTCTCAAAAAATTCAGATTGATAAAAGACATTATAAAATTTAGGGATAAACTGTGTGATTGGACTAGATTTGCTGTGGATCAGGATCTTCTCTAGTTTTCTCTGCTAGTCTGTTGTTATGAATAAGTGATTCTTCATCTCAACAGAAATGTCCTTTGGAAATTGGCTGAGTCATAAAGTCCCATTGTGCAACCTTGGTCCCCATTCTCACTTTCTGTTTAGATTACCTGCCCAGTACACTTAAGTGTTTGAATTACCCCTTCCCAGAAATGACAACTCTGCCCCCAAACCCATCAGCCTAGATGTTTGTACCCTAATGTCCATGTTAAAAAAGTCTTCTAGGTGTCAGCTGTCTGGATTTTCTAAGCATTACCTCTGCAGTGTTCCTTGGCATAATGCTGTCTTCCCCCTTAGCTCTGTGCTGGGTTTTAGAAGAGCCTCTTTTGCTGTAATATAGTAGGTGCATTCCTAAGAAGCTTTATGTCATGGAGAATTAGTATGACAATACTTGTTTAAGGATTTTTTTTTCCTATATGAAATTAAAGATGCTTATATGCCTATAAAATCTAAAATTTTGAGGAAATCCAGTATGTGTTTTTGTTTAACTTTTGCAAAAGAATCTTTCCTTGCCTGTCTCCGCTAGCATCACTTTATAACATTTATTGCCCATTGTTAGGACAAAGCACTAAGTCACTCAAAGCAGTTGTTTTACACTTAAACAATATCTTTGTCTTTTTCTTTCTTTCATTCTTTCTTTATCCCCTCTTCCCTTCACTTTCCTTTCTTTCTTCCCTCTCTTTCCCCCTCCCTCCCTTCCTCCCATCCTTCTTCCTTCCTTCTCTCATTACCTCTCTCTCCCCTTTATATTTCCAAGTAAGATATGTCAGGATGATGCAAATAATGTTTCCTAAAGCCATATATAGGTATATCTCTTTGATTTAATGCTGCCAGCTTAAGGTTATTCATCTATTCATATCATCTGTACTACCATCAGTGGGTTTAAGGGAACATGATCCCCAGAAGACTGCCCCCACTTCAGATGCCAGCCTCAAGTGTGGTCCTCAGGCCACCACCTACACTTCCAACCAATTGGCTACAAATCTGGCAGGTTCCTGTGACCCCTCTCAGGTTCAATGATTTTCTAGAACAACTCACAGGACTCAGAAAAGTACCATACTTATGATTACAGGTTTATTGTAAAGGATGCAAATCAGGAACAGCCAAATTAAGAGACACATAGGGCAAGGTCTGGGTGAGTCCTGAACACAGAGCTTCCCTGTCCTCTCGCCATAGAATCAGGGCACATCACCCTCCTGGCACATTGGTGTGTTTACTAATTAGCTCACTCCACCAAGCTTCAGTGTTCGATTTTGGCTGGGGTTTCATTATGTAGGCCTACGTGGTTGGTCTTTCTGGCAACCAGCCCCCATCCTGAGCGATCTCTTTAGCATAAACTCACATGTGTCCAAGGGACTAATGAATAACAAAGATACTCCTATCACTTGGAAAATTCCAGGGATTTTAGAAGCTCTGCCAGGAACCTAGGACAAAGACTAGACAAGTTCCTTATTATACAGCAGCTGGCATATAAAAGAAAGTTTAGCATAGTAGTTAGGAATAATGTAGTAGAAGGTTATTTTATTAAGTTTTATTGGAGTGTAGTTGCTTTACAACGTTGTATTAGTTTCTGTTGTACAGCAAAGTGAATCAGCTATATGTATACATATATCCCGTCTTTTTTAAAATTTCCTTCCCATTTAGGTCACCCCAGAACATGGAGTAGAGTTCCCTGTGCTTTACAGTAGGTTCTCATTAGTTATCTATTTTATACATAGTGTCAGTAGTGTATATATGTCAATCCCAATCTCCCAATTCATCCCCCTGCCGCCTTCCCCCTTGGTATCCATACGTTTGTTCTCTACGTCTTTGTCTCTATTTCTGCCTTGCAAATAAGATGATCTACACCATTTTTCTAGATTCCGCATGTATGTGTTAATATACGATATTTGTTTTTCTCTTTCTGATTTACTTCACTCTGTATGACAGTCTCTAGGTCCATCCACGTCTCTACAAATGACCCAATATCGTTCCTTTTTATGGCTGAGTAATATTCCATTGTATATATGTACCACATCTTCTTTATCCATTCCTCTATTGATGGACATTTAGGTTGTTTCCATGTCCTTGCTGTTGTAAATAGTTCTGCAGTGAACATTGAGGTGCATGAGTCTTTTTGAATTATGGTTTTCTCTGGGTATATGCCCAGTAGTGAGATTGCTAGATCGTATGGTAGTTCTATTTTTAGTTTTTTAAGGAACCTCTGTACTGTTCTCCATAGTGGCTGTATCAATTTACATACCCACCAACAGTGCAAGAGGGTTCCCTTTTCTCAACACCCTCTCCAACATTTATTTGTAGATTTTTTGGTGATGGCCATTCTGACCAGTGTGAGGTGATAACCACGTTGTAGTTTTGATTTGTGTTTCTCTAATAATTAGTGATGTCTAGCATCTTTTCATGTGTTTGTTGGCCATCTGTTTGTCTTCTTTGGAGAAATGTCTGTTTAGATCTTCTGCCCAGTTTTTTTGTTGTTTTTTTTGTTTGTTTTTTTGCGGTACGCGGGCCTCTCACTGCTGTGGCCTCTCCCGTTGCGGAGCACAGGCTCCGGATGCTCAGGACCAGCAGCCATGGCTCACGGGCCCAGCCGCTCCGCGGCATGTGGGATCCTCCCGGACCGGGGCACGAACCCGTGTCCCCTGCATCGGCAGGCG
>NC_041216.1:2998139-3011295 GCF_002837175.3 Physeter macrocephalus
TTCATTTGCAAATATTTTCTCCCATTCTGAGGGTTGTCTTTTTGTCTTGTTTATAGTTTCCTTTGCTGTGCAAAAGCTTTTAAGTTTCATTAGGTCCCATTTGTTTATTTTTGTTTTTATTTTCATTACTCTAAGAGGTGGGTCAAAAAAGATCCTGCTGCAATTTATGCCAGAGTGTTCTGCACTCTTTCTTCATTTCTATTTGTTTCATTTCTGCTCTGATCTTTTTGATTACTTTTACTAACTTTGGGATTTTTTTTTTTGTTCTTCTTTCTCTAGTTGCTTTAGATGTAAGGTTAGGTTGTTTATTTGAGATGTTTCTTGTTTCTTGAGGTAGGATTGTATTGCTATAAAAACTTCCCTCTTAGAACTGCTTTTGCTGCATCACATAGGTTTTGGGTCATCGTGTTTTCATTGTCGTTTGTGTCTGGTATTTTTTTTTTATTTCCTCTTTGATTTCTTCAGTGATCTCTTGGTTATTTAGTAGCATATTGGTATTTTTGTTTTATTTCCTGTTTGATTTCTTCAGTGATCTCTTGGTTATTTAGTAGCATATTGTTTAGTCTCCATGTGTTTGTGTTAACAGTTTTTTTTTCCTATAAATGATTTCTAATCTGATAGTATTGTGGTCAGAAAAGATGCTTGGGGGCTTCCCTGGTGGTGCGGTGGTTGAGAGTCTGCCTGACAATGCAGGGGACATGGGTTCGTGCCCCGGTCCGGGAAGATCCTACATGCTGTGGAGTGGCTGGGCCTGTGAGCCATGGCCACTGAGCCTGCATGTCCGGAGCCTGTGAAAAAAAAAAGAAAAAGAAAAAGAAAAGATGCTTGATATGACTTCAGTTTTCTTAAATTTACCAAGGCTTGATTTGTGACCCAAGGTGTGTTCTATCCTGGAGAATGTTTCGTGTGCACTTGAGAAGAAAGTGTATTCGGCTGCTTTCGGATGGAATGTCCTATAAATATCAATTAAGTCTATCTGGTCTAATGTGTCATTTAAGGCTTGTGTTTCCTTATTTATTTTCTGTCTGGATGATCTATCCATTGGTGTAAGTGGGGTGTTAAAAGTCCCCCACTATTATTGTGTTACTGTTGATTTCCCCTTTTACGGCTGTTAGCATTTGCCTTATGTGTTGAGGTGCTCCTATGCTGGGTGCATAAATATTTACAACTGTTATATCTTCTTTTTGTATCGATCCCTTAATCATTGTGTAGTGTCCTTCTTTGTCTCTTGTAACAGTCTTTATTTTTGTATTTATTTTTTTGGCTGTGTTGGGTCTTTGTTGCTACACGCGGGCTTTCTCTAGTTGCGGCAAACAGGGACTCCTCTTCATTGTGGTGCATGGGCTTCTCATTGCAGTGGCTTCTCTCGTTGTGGAGCATGGGCTCTAGGCACACAGGCTTCAGTACTTACAGCACATGGGTCCTAGAGCACATGGGCTTCAGTAGTTGCGGCGCACAGGCTCTAGGGTGCAAGGGCTTCAGTAGTTGTGGCTTGCGGGCTCTAGAGCGCAAGCTCAGTAGTTGTGCCACATGGGCTCAGTTGCTCCACAGCAGGTGGGATCTTCCCAGACCAGAGATCAAACCCATGTCCCCTGCATTGGCAGGTGGATTCTTAACCACTGTGCCACCAGGGAAGTCCCAACAGTCTTTATTTTAAGGTCTATTTTGTCTGATATGAGTATTGCTACTCCAGCTTTCTTTTGGTTTCCATTTGCATAGAATATCTTTTTGCATACCCTCACTTTCAGTCTGTATGTGTCCCTAGGTCTGAGGTGGGTCTCTTGTAGGCAACATATATACTGGTCTTGTTTTTGTATCCATTCTGCCAGTCTGTGTCTTTTGGTTGGATCATTTAATCCTTTTACATTTAAGGTAATTATCAGTATGTTCCTGTTATCATTTTCTTAATTGCTTTGGTTTTGTTTTTGTAGGTCTTTTTCTTCTCTTGCATTTCCGACCTAGAGAAGCTCCTTTAGCAGTTGTTGTAAAGCTGGTTTGGTGGTGCTGAATTCTCTTAGCTTTTGCTTGTCTGTAAAGCTTTTGATTTCTCCATCGAATCTGAATGAGGTACTTCCTGGGTAGAGTAATCTTGGCTGCAGGTTTTTCCCTTTCATCGCTTTAAATATGTCCTGCCACTCCTTTCTGGCCTGCAGAGTTTCTGCTGAAAAATCAACTGATAACCTTATGGGGATTCCCTTGTACTGGGTTGGCCAAAAAGTTCGTTTGGATTTTTCCATAAGATGTTACAGAAAAACCTGAATGAACTTTTTGGCCAACCCAATATGTTATTTTTTGCTTTTCCCTTGCTGCTTTTAATATTTTTTTCTTGGCATTTAATTTGTATTAGTTTGATTAATATGTGTCTTGGCATGTTTCTCCAGGTGTTTATCCCGTATGGGACTCTCTGCGCTTCCTAGACTTGATTGACTATTTCCTTTACCATGTTAGGGAAGTTTTCAACTATAATCTCTTCAAATATTTTCTCAGGCCCTTTCCCCTTCTCTTCTTCTTCTGGGACCCCTATAATTTGAATGTTGGTGCGTTTAATGTTGTCCCATAGGTCTCTGAGACTGTCCTCATTTCTTTTCATTCTTCTTTTTTTATTCTGCTCCATGGCAGTTATTTCCACCATTCTGTCTTCCAGCTCACTTGTCTGTTCTTCTGCCTCAGTTATTCTGCTATTGATTCCTTCAAGTTTATTTTTCATTTCAATTGTGTTGTTCATCAGTGATTGTTTGTCTTTAGTTCTTCTAGGTCCTTGTTAAACATTTCTTGTATCTTCTTGATCCGTGCCTCCATTCTGTTTCCTTGATCTTGGATCATCTTTACTATCATTACTCTGAATTCTTTTTCAGGTAGATTGCCTATTTCCTCTTCACTTATTTGATCTTGTGGGTTTTACCTGGCCTGCAACATATTTCTCTGTCATCTCATTTTGTCTAATTTACTGTGTTTATGGTCTCCTTTCCACAGGCTGCAGGGTCATAGTTCCTTTTGCTTCCGTTTTCTGCCCCTGGTGGGTGAGGTTGGTCCAGGGTCTTGTGTGGACTTCCTGGGGGGAGGAACTGGTGCCTGCGCTCTGGTGAGTGGAGCTGAGTCTTTTCCCTCTGATTGGGCAGGGCTGCATCAGGTGGTGTGTTTTGGGGTGTCTGTGAGCTTAGTACGGCTTTAGGCAGCATGTCTGCTGATGGGTGGGGCTGTGTTCCTGTCTTGCTGGTTGTTTGGCATGAGGTGTCCAGAACTGGAGCCTGCAGGCAGTTGGGCGGAGCCAGGTCTTGGTGTCAAGATGGATACCTCTGGGAGAGAACACACCGATTAATATTTCCTGGGCCCAGGAATTCTCTGGTGGTCCAGCATCCTGGATTTGGCACTCCCACCCTGGAGGCCCAGGCCCAACCCCTGGCCAAGGAACTGGGAGCCCACAAGCCACACTGCATGGCCAGGGAAAAAATAAAGAAAAAAAAGAAAAACAAAACCCAAGACAAATGGCAAAAACAAAAACAAACTACAACAACAACACAACACGCACAAAAAGAAAAAAAAAAGAAGCAGATACACCATATCCAAGACAAGTGATAACAACAAAACCAAACTAACAGAAACAAATAAAGAAGCAGACAGGAAAACAAACAAACAAACACAAGAGAACCATGAAAAGAATTCAAAAATGAGAACAATTGGGCTTCCCTGGTGGCACAGTGGTTGAGAGTCTGCCTGCCGATGCAGGGGATACGGGTTCGTGCCCCGGTCTGGGAAGATCCCACATGCCGCGGAGTGGCTTGGCCCGTGAGCCATGGCCTCTGAGCCTGCGCGTCCGAAGCCTGTCCTCCGCAATGGGAGAGGCAAACAAAGCAAACAAAATAAACACATGGAAACAATCAAAAAAAGAAAAAGGAAAATAAAATAAAAAACAGAATGAAAACAAGAAAAAAAACACAAAACAGAAAAAAGTAAAGTAAAAATAGAAAAACAAAAAATATATATATTAAAAATTAAAAATAATAAATAATAAAAACAATAATACCATCGACTGAACAAAACAAAACAGGCATAAAAAGAATAAGAGTAATAAGAATATGTTCCTGGGGCCTCCTCTGTCAGTGTCCTTGCTCGCACAGTGAGCCACAGCCAATCCCCGCCTCCCCGGGAGGCCCTCCAATACCTCTAGGCAGGTCTCTGGACCTGCTGTGGGCCCTGTGGGGCCAGCTCAGACTCCGACCTGGCCCAGCTCCCGTCTGTTCTTGCCCCCAAAGTGCACTGCTACTACGGCTAGACCCATCTCAGTTGTAGGAACGCTCTGTTGTCTGTTCAGGTATTCTGCGATCAGTATTCCGCGATCATGATCGCATGGCTTGTGCAGCTGCACAGAAAGAAGTTCCTCTTCCTTAATCGCACTGCCCCTGGGGCTTACTTTTGGTTTTCACCCCACCTCTGTGTGTGCGCCACTCTCAGGCCAGTTCCCCACCCGGGTGGGAGGAAGCAGTGGCTGATAGGGGCACACTTACTCCCTCAGGCCAGAGAGGGGTATGGCAGCCACAACTGGGGTGTGCACGAATTGCCTGCAGGGCGCAGCAGGCAGTTGTAACAGACTGGGGCGTGCTCACTTTGGTGGGAGTCCCTCCCAGTGCCCTCAGAGGCAGGGGCTGGCTTGAGGGGGCAGTGGTGGCTCCGCCCCTTGCACACCGCTCAACAATGTTTCATTTCCTAGGCAGACCACATTTCCTCTAGGGCCATTCCCAGCCACAGAGCCCCTCACTCCCATTCCCTTTGTTGTATCCACGCAGCCAACAGCGGTCCTGTCCAGGGATCCGCTGTTTTAACGTGCTTTAGCACTCAGCCCCCACCAGCATTGGCAGATTCCTGTCTCCAGAAGGTTATTTTATTTCTTTACCTCATGAGGTCATGGTAAAGATTAAATGTGATCATCAGTGTAAAGCACTTTACACAGTACATAGTACGTCTTGAATATATATTAGCTACTCTTAAGGGGTGTTTTAGTTTCTTAGGGCTGCTGTAAAAAATTGCATCACAAATTAGGTGGCAGTTTATTCTCTCACAGTCTGGAGGGTAGCACTCTAAAATCAAGGTGTTAATTGGGCCATGCTCCCTCTGAGACTCGGTAGTATCTTTACTTGCCTCTTCCTAGTTTCTGGTAGTGGCTGTCAGTCCTTGGCTTGCAGCTGCATCACTCTGATCTCTGCCTCTTTTGCCACATGGTGTTCTCTCTGAGTATGTCTGTCTTCACACGGTGTTTTCTTTCTCTTATAGGGACCCCAGTCATATTGGATTAGGGCCCACCCTAATGACCTCATTTAAGTTGATTATATCTACAAAGACCCTATTTCCAAATAGGGTCACATTCACAGATACCGGGAGTATACAATTTGGAGAACATAACTCAACCCATAACTGTCTACCCTCTGGCCCCTCAAAATTCATGTCCTTTCCAAGTGCAAAATACATTTACCCCATCCCAGTATCCCCCAAAGTCTTAACCCACTCCAGCATCCAATCCAAGTCCAGAATCTTACCTAAATATAATCAACTCAAAAAGTCTCAAATCTCATCTTCTAAATCATCTAAATCAGGTATGGGTGAGACTCTGCTATGATTCATCCTGGGACAAAATTCCTCTCCATCTGTGGACCTGTGAAATCTAGAACACAAGTTATCTGCTTCCAAGATACAATGGTAGGACAGGCTTAGGAAAGACATTTCTATTATAAAAGTGAGAACATGGAAGGAATAAAAGGATCACTAGTCTAAAGCAAATTCACAACCCAACAGGGCTAACTCCATTAGACTTCAAGGCCCAGGAATAATCCTCTGTGGCCCAGTGCTCTGTCCTCTGGCCTGCGTGGGCAGGCCCACCCTTTTAACCCAAGAGGGTCCCATTGGCCCAGGCAGCTGCATCTGTGGCTCTGCCCTGTTGTTAGTCTTCATTTCATTCCATCTCTGTTCCTTTCAGTCCAGGCTGGCAGCACTTCTGCTGATATAAAATTCTCAAAAACCTTGGCAGTCTCCCATGCAATTTACTGGTGTCCGAACCATCTGACAAGAGGGTCCTCCACAGATCTTTCCTGGATAACCCTGTCTCTGTTCCTAGCTTCTAAGGTGTTTGATTGTGTCCTAGAGTCAGGCAAATGATGATCCAGCCATATGCTTGGCCCTGTTTCCAGAGCATGCTGTTTGGATAGGCAGAGAATTTTCCAAATCATCAAGTGCTGCTTCCTTTTTGCTTAACAGTTCAATCCTCAATTTACCTCTTCTCATATTCATAAAAACCAAAGAGAAACTAAGCCACATTTCAACACTTTGCTTAGAAATCTCCTCAGTTAAATATCCAAGTTCATCAGTTATAAGTTCACCCAATGGCTGAACACAATTCAGACAAATTTTCTGCCACTTTATAGCAAGAACAACCTTTTCTCCAGTATCCAATAACATGTTCCTCATCTCCTTCTAAGGCCTCACTTAAAAGCACCTTTAATGTTCATATTTCCATCTCTTTAAGGCAATTTAGGTTTTTTTTTTCTGTCAAGCCTCTACTCATTATCCAGTTCCAAAGCCACTTCATTTTTAAGTATTTGTTAGAGCAGTACCCCACTCTCATCAGTACCAAAATCTGTATTGGTTTCCTGGGGATACCAGAAGCTGGAAGAAGCAAGGAAGGATATTTCCCTGCAGGCTTCAGAGAGAGCATGACTCAGCCAACACCTTGATTTTGGACTTCTGCCCTCTAACTCAGTGAGAGAATAAATTTCTGTTGTTTATTACATTCAGCTTGTGGTTCTTTGTTATGGCAGTCCTAAGAAGTTAAAACCAAGGGTTTTATTTGGAGGTACTGTAGTCGTTAGTGAAAGACAGTGAGTACATGGTATCTCCCTGTATCCACAGGGTTTCTTGCTATTTCTCTTTCTCCCTTTTAAACCGTATTTGTGTCTAGTTGCACTATAAAGTTTACTTTCGTTATGTTAACAGCTTATGATTTGGCTCTGTTTTATCTCAGGAGAGCAGCCTTAAGTGGTTGGTAGGGATTCTTTGGTACCAAGAAGACTACAAACTTTTGAAAGGGGAGGGGCTTTAGTTTTATAGACCTTCCTTCTGCCAGAATGCCTAGTACTGGTTCTTGGTTTCCTCCTCATGAATACTGTTGTAACACCTGCCTCCATCAGGGTGAAACAAGAAGAGCTGCAATGGCACTTCATTTATGCCTTGAAAAGGCAGTTGATGCATAAATGATGAATTACATAATAAGTCCTTTACCACTACTTCTAATGGACATCTGTGTTTTTCAGTTTTGAGTTATTTTTCAAGAACACATTCTTTTCCTATCCTAATGAAGACCTATACTTTCTTGAATTCCCCTTAGCCAATCACAGTGTTTGCAGGCCTCTTAGAAGATACCCCATAAATATTGTTTTGCCTTGAAGAAGGCTTATGCATCTCACTGCTAGTGAAAGACTAGCTCTAGTGATAAATAAAAGATGTTAGTTGCCAAAGCTGTCATTTCAATTTGTTTTGCTTGCACTGAGCTCATTAATAAATTGCCACAGTCATAATATGAAAGTAATGAACCTTCTGGAGGCCCAGCTGGGTCACAGAACATTAACAGGGACCTTCAGGGCAATTGCCATTGTTATACACAGTTCAGTTAAAGGGTTTTAGGCTTTTTTCTTTCTTTGAAACATATATATTTTGCAAAATCCAAATCCTGTTTTATCACTTGTGTACTTTCTAAGTGAGTATATTTGAATTCAACCCAACAAGATGTATCTGATGCCTACTACTGTCAGGCAGTGTATTAGACCCCAGAGGCAAAGATGAATAAGGCATCCCTTAGGGCTTCACTATCAAATTGGGAGAAGTATGTAAACAGATTACTGTAATACAGTATTTAAATGCTGTAAGTATGAACCAGATATAGATAATAGCATAGAAGAGGAAATGATTATCTAGGGAAGAGAACTCAGAAGGCTGAGGAAGAGGAGATTCATTGATTTTTGAGTTAAATTTTGAAAGATGAGTTGTAAGTTGACAAGTAGAGTGTATAATGGGAAAAGGGATTTCATTGCAGATAAGGTGAGGGACTATAGATCATGTAGAATAACTTAGGGGAAGAAGGTAAAGAGGAGAAGATGGGTAGATGAGGCTGGAGAAGTAGTCAGGGGCCAAATCTTAAAGGATTTAGGTTTGAAGGGCTCTGTATGCAATGCCAAGGACTTTGGTGGATTTCATTCTATAGGCTGCATGGGTCCATTGAAGGATTTTAAGCAGAGATGAAACATAATTGAATTTCTATTTTAGAAGGATTACTCTGGTTGCCACACACACAATAGAATGGAAGTAGAGAGAGACCAATTAGAAGGCTATTGACTAGTTTTGTGCAAGCAAGTAACGCCTTGTGTACTACAAAGAGCATGACCCAGATTGTTTCAAGTCCTGGTTCAACCACCTACTGACTTTCTAAACTAACCCTGAAATTTACTCATCAGTGAATGGGAATAATAGTAATCTCTCACTGGATATTATGAAAAATCATATGAAATAACATATATATGTAGAATTGCTCCAAAGAGCTGAGTATAAATGTTAACTGTGGACTTCCTGGTGGTGCAGTCGTTAAGAATCCACCTGCCAATGCAGGGGACACGGGTTCGATCCCTGGTCCGGGAAGATCCCACACACCACAGAGCAACTAAACCTGTGCACCACAACTACCGAGCCTGCGTTCTAGAACCCGAGAGCCACAACTGCTGAAGCCCACGTGCTACAACTACTGAAGCCTGCGCACCTAGAGCCTGTGCTCTGCAGCAAGAGAAGCCACCGCAAAGAGAAGCCCTCACACTGCAACGAAGAGTAGCCCCCGCTCGCAGCAACTAGAGAAAGCCCACGTGCAGCAACAAAGACCCAAAACAGCCAAGGATAGAATAAATAAATTAATTAATTTTAAAAATATATTGTTCTGTTTTACAAAGTATATCTCACGTGTTCTTATTATTTAAAGTGCTTTTCCAGGTAGAGCTGAGACAGTCACTTTCCAGATACCTGTGGAAAATAATGATAAAGGTAGATTCAGATTTTAGTTAGATATATTTAAACCTGCATGCATATTTTGATCCCAGGCTTGATCAGGCTTAATATTCACTTATATCCAAGTAACTTGGTTACGGTACTCTCTGAGCCTCAGAGGCGTGTGTGTGTGTTTCTGTGTATGTGTGTGTGTGTAATGGAGACAATATCACCTACCTTTCAGCTTTGTTGTGATGAAATGGCAATTATATGTAAAAGTGCAAAAAAAAATTCATGTTCATTCATTCCTTCAGTCTCTGCTCTAATCTACCCACTTTTTCACTATTGCTCATTGTTGAGCTCTGAGACAGCAGCTTCTTTGAGATGTTTTAAGGTTTCTTTTTTTTAAAACTTATGAAAAATTTCAAACATATGATAAACTTGAAAGGATTTTGCCATGGAAAACCATATGTCCACATCCTAAATTTTACCATTGCTTGTAAAGATCACATGTCAGTTTATCTATCCCTCTACTACCCAGCTATGTTAAATTTTCTCCAGTGATTCTTTAGGACTTTTCTGAAAGACGTTTTTTAAACTAGGTTGGAGGCCAGGAGTGCAAATGCATTTCAAATATTTGTAATTGCGTTACATTTCTCCTATTTACATTGTTCTATACCTGCAAAGAATGTTATTTACAAGTTTATTCATTACTCGGATATCTCTGTACTATCTGTGCTCCTACACTATCATTTCTAACCTTATCTCATCCCATTTGCATTTTCCTGATAATGCCTTCAGTTAATCTTTCTTATTGTCTCATTTAGAGTAGGTTCTTTTTAGTAGTCCTTGTCTCTTTCTCCTTTTAAAGTATCTTTTTTAATTAATTTTTTAAAATACTGTACATTTTGTGCCTAGTGGCAAACATCGAAGCTAGAACCTTTGTGTGCAGAGTGGGGTGCCAGCACAGGTCTTAAAATCTCAGGTATCTCAGTACTTTTCATCAACTCCCATTTCTTGTTTCTGAGCTTGGGTTTTTCTCCCTGGGACGCTTGGTCTGTTTAGTATGCTATAGGAGTAAATACAGTCTTTTACCTATGTTTGGTTAGAGGTGCTCAGCATTGATTTTCTAGTATATAGCTCAATTTTGATTATAGGTTGCACAAATCCTTCAGTTTCTGAGTCTTTGATGGCATTCTTCCCTACTTCCCAATGCTGCTAAGGAGCTATATACTTTCTCATATTTTTAAAATCTTCTTTTGTCATCTCAATGCATGTCTTTTAAATGAGTTTTAATCAGAAAGAATTTGCCATTGTGTTATGTGGATTTCCTTAATAAGCTGTGAGGACTGTATTCAGAAAAGTCTTTGAAAAGAGAATTATATTCATGATTATGTCTATCAGTTCCTTACATCCTCTCATTACCTTTATGTAAATGATCTTGTCAGGTTTGAGAGTGACTTACAAACACTAAAGGACACAGCTTGTTTTTGTTTCATTTTTAGAGATTTTTTTTCTTAATTTCTTTTCAGAAATGAACTATGAGTTTTAATTACAAACCATCCAAATATGTTTTTTAAATTCAGAAAGTAGTCACTTTCTGGTCATGTAATTTTTAAATTTTATGCCTTATTTTTTTCTTAACGACTAGCTTTCATTCATTTCATTCAAAAATACTTATTGAGCGCCTCCTGTATACCAGGCAGTATTCCAAGTGCTAGGATATAGTGCTGAATAAATAACACAGACAAGGCCCCAGTGGATGAGACAAATAAATAGACAAGGAAAATACTAAATGGTGCTAACTGCTATGGACAATTAAGAGTGGTGTGACAGAGTCTGGGTGACTACTTTATTTATTTATTTATTTTTTAAATTTTATTTATTTTTTTTTTGCGGTACGCGGGCCTCTGACTGCTGTGGCCTCTCCCGTTGCGGAGCACAGGCTCCCGACTCGCAAGCTCAGCAGCCATGGCTCACGGGCCCAGCCGCTCCGCGGCATGTGGTATCCTCCCGGACCGGGGCACGAACCCACGTCCCCTGCATCGGCAGGCAGACTCCCAACCACTGTGCCACCAGGGAAGCCTGGGTGACTACTTTAGATTGAGTGGTCAGGGAAGGGTTCTCCGAGGAGGTCACATTTAAACTGAGACCTGAATGATAAGATGCCAGCCCTGTGAATAAGGGTGGTGCATTCCAGGCAGTGTACAGGCCCTAAGGTAGTAAGGAGAGGCCTGCAGCAGGAGCAGAGGTCAGCCGGCTGGAGCAAAGTGAAAGATGAGAGCTGTAGGAGTGGAGGCAGTAGAGATAGGGTCAGATCATGTAGGATTATGTGGGTCAGGATAAGGTGCTTGGATTTCCTTTTAAGTGCTGCTGTGGAGAATGTTTGAAAGATTTTAAGCAGGGGAATGACATGATCTAATTCATATTAACAAGTTATCAAAATAGGGCCATATAATGGAGAAAATCAGCCAGTGCTGAGAGTCCCTAACCAAACATATGCAAAGATTGCATTTACTCCTAGGGCATACTAAATATAAATAGCTCAGTTTTCCTGGAAAAACCCTAAGCCTCAGAGACAAAAAATGGACCAAATTACTTTGCTGTGAATCCCACCCCCACCATTTACTAACTGTGTAACTTTGGGTTATAAGACATTTCTCTACAGTGATTTCCTTATCAATAAAATGAAGGTAATAATAGTACCTACATAAGGATTGTGAGTATCTAACAACTTAACACTAGTGAAGTGCTTAGAACAATGCTTGGCACATAGTACTTAATGTTTACTTTTATTATTTATTTCCTCTAGATATGGATTGTCTAACACAATAGCCACATGGTTAGTGTAACTGAATTACTGAATTATAAATTTTATTTAATTTTAATTAAATTTTAAAACATCCTCCATACAGTTATTGGAAAATTTTAAAGTATGTTTTGAGAAACTTGAGTGTATGAATTTTCTTTTCAACTGTAAGTTTTATGAAATTTAAATACAGATCAAGTATTTCTGATGAAAATTTAGCATCTGAATTGAGATAAGCTATAATCGTAAATACACACCAGATTCTGAGACAATATTAAAAAGAATGTAAAGTATTTCCATTGATTTTTATAATGATTACCAGCTGAAGTGATAATATTTCAATATATTGGGTTAAATAGAATGCATTATTAAAATTATTTTCATCTGTTCCTTTTTTTTACTTTTTAAAATGTGACTACTAGAAAACTTAAAATGACATGAGTGGCTTCAATTATATTTCTGTTGGATGGCAGTGCTCTGGACCCTGGGTCAGGGGGAAGAGCAGTGGAATATAGACTGGGGGAAATGTTTTTTCTAATTACACAAATACCGCTGGAGATTCCAAAACAGCTTCACCCAGTGGAGCCTTCCTCCCTGTCAAATTAATCCTACCTCCTATCTTTTGCTGAAAATCAATGCCTTTAATGAGCCTGCCCTCACTGATAGGAGTGTTTTGTATTCTTCAGATATGTCAGGGGGAAAAGTTATGAGTCACTGCTGTATGTTAAAGAGTTTCGCACAGGTTCAACACCTATCAGTGATTTCGATGAAATAAATTTCTGGAGTTCTCTTAACTAATACTAGCGTATAAAATTGTTCTCTGAAATAACATGTACCACTAAATCCTGGTCTAGTGAATGCCAGAGACTTAAAATGAAGAAGAATTAAAGTAGATTTTTTTTTAAACATCTTTATTGGAGTATAATTGCTTTACAATGGTGTGTTAGTTTCTGCTTTACAACAAAGTGAATCAGTTATACATATACATATGTTCCCATATAAATGTGTATATTATAAAGAATTTTTAGAAATTGGAAAAAAAGAGAAGTTTAAGAAAGAAAGAACTAAAGGAGACATCCACAGTCCCCCAGACAGCCAGCCCCAGACAAACAAAACTTTGCTTTCAGTCTTTTTCTCTGTATGTTTTAAGAAAAACGTGTTGATTTTAAAAGGGTAATAATCAAACTGATACAAAGTTTTGGATTCTGCCCTGTTCAGTTAACAATGTAGTACAGGTATTTCTATGTTATTACCACCATCATAATATTTTTTTTTTTTTTTTTTTTTTTTTTTTTTTTTTTTGCGGTACGCGGGCCTCTCACTGTTGTGGCCTCC
>NC_041216.1:3011686-3056702 GCF_002837175.3 Physeter macrocephalus
GTTCCCTTTTCTCCACACCCTCTCCAGCATTTATTGTTTCTAGATTTTTTGATGATGGCCATTCCCACCAGCAGTGCAAGAGTGTTCCCTTTTCTCCACACCCTCTCCAGCATTTATTGTTTCTAGATTTTTTGATGATGGCCATTCTGACTGGTGTGAGATGATATCTCATTGTAGTTTTGATTTGCATTTCTCTAATGATTAATGATGTTTAAAGTAGATTTTAATTAAGGGATGAGTGCTGGGTCAAAAGCTGAGGAAGTTGAGAAAGGCATCTTGTGTCCAAAAAGCTAAATTTCTGGGATTAAAAAAAAAAAATCTCAGAAAGCTAAACAACCATAAATTTCTCTCTCTGAAGTGAAACTGGACATGTTTTTTCTTCTCGTGCCTCTTGGTTCTTGCTGATTCTGTGGTTATATACAAACATTTTCTGACTTGCTTTAAAAGGTGTTATTCTCTGGAATTAGCATGAGGAAGGTTTCTAGTAAATGCTGAGTGACTGCTAGCAAGTGGTACCAACTCTTCTGCCTTAGCTGTTTAGAATGCGTATTATATATTCTTTCTGTATCACCCCCAAATAATTTTTTTTAATCCAATATGCCTTAGCTTAATACCTATCTCAAAGATTATTCCATGCCCTCTCAGTCAAGTTAGTTTTCTAGAGAAGAGAGCCCTTTCCTGAGGTTGCTGTTTCGGATTCACATAAGACACATTTCCCTGGAAGCCCCTTTATATTGTCTAGCCTTGCTATTACCATGAAGAAAGAAGTCGTCTCTGTTTCCCAACCAGAAATGGGTGTCAGGGCAATTGCCTGAGTAGCTCATAGGAAGGCAGCTGATCTCATTTGATAAATTTCCGTTACTGTAATAGCAATAGGATTTTCTGTGAAACCATAAAATCACACACTTGTAGAGGCGGTTGATGAAGAAACAGAGGCATGCAGCTAGTTTTTAGTAAACATGGGACCTGCCTGAGTTCTTATCTTTTGGTTTTAAAGTGAAGAATTTGAAGCCCTGAGGAAGTGACTACTCAGTGACAGAACGAACCAGGCCAAGTTTAGGTCTAAGTTGCATCTCAGTTTCTTGGTACAGAGAAACCGTATTTGCCCCAAGTTTGTAATTCTATCAGATTCCTACAAGATCCTGGATAATGTCAAGGATTCATAACTCACTTTTTTGGGATAAGAACCTGAGACTTTGGTGGGGGTGGGGGGGGCGACTTACAGAATGGTTTATAGATACTCCTCTGTTAATGAGCCCAAATTACTTTATGTACCTGTCTCTATGGCTTAAGCAGTGAGGGTTTACTCTATTCTCAGGGCTCTACATCTCAGGAGTTAGTTTCCTGTGTAGGACTCTACTGTTACACTCTAACAGAATAAAGTTGATCTTGAGCTCTCTGGTACTGTGTAGCATAGACATCTCTCAAAGGTCTGCTTGGGCAGTGTGAATAGATAAAAAATAATAAACAGGTTAATAGTCTCTTATCGGTCCCCAAAGCCATATGAGTCTGACCTCAGGTTTTAATTTTGTTGCTATGAAAAGCTTTTATTAAGTGGCTCCGGTCTGCAGATGGTGACATGTGTTCAAATCTTCACTCTAGAAAACCTTGGAGAATTAAGTCACTCTTAGAAGCTTAGTGTTCTGGATTGCTACAGGTTTGTTCCATTATACATTAAAACTTTATTTTTAAAAATCATTTTAATTAGAAATTATCCTAAAGTGGATTATACCCTTCTTCCTTTCTGTTTAGTTTGTTGGGTCCAATTTAACCATTTCTTAGTGACTGAGATCCTTATGGGGTATGTGTGTATATGTATAAAGGATACAAATTTTCATGGGCTTCTAGTAGCATATTCCTAACTCTGTTTTAACCACAAGCCCATGTTTAGTGCATAATTTTGCAAGATGTAAGGTTTTTAGCAATGCATATTGTTGTAAAAACTCCTGGATTTAAGTCTGTGGGTCACAATCAGAAAGGTTTGAAAGCCACTGCCCTAGGAAACTCTTTTCTAGTGCTAATAATAATTTCTTACATTGCAAAGTACTTGACTGTTTGCCAAACTTCCCTCTATAATATGGCCTATGAAAAGTAAACTAGGGAAGGGATTGATTTCTTGTTTTTAAACTATAGTAGGCAAGCATAATGGAACCAAAGAGAGGATGGACTTTGAAATTAGTCTTTAACTTTAGCCTTTCCATACAGTACTCCTATGCCCTTGGATGCTTTAATTAATCTTGTTTAACTTCAGAACCTCAGCTCTTTTTTTTTCCCCTACCTAAATGGGAAATGCCAGAATTGTTGGGTGCTTTAAATCAAGTAATGAAGACAAAAGTGCCTTAGTAGGGGCACCGTGGATGAATCTCATAAACAAAATGTTGAGTGGAACAAAGTAGACATAAAAGAGGACATGAGATGTAATTTCATTTCTATAAAGTTCAAAACAGGCAAAATTAACCTAACAATATTAGTCCACACAGTGCTTACTCTTGGGTGGAGTAATGATTGGGAAGTACACCAAAAGGTGTACTTCTTTTGGTGCTAGTAATGATCTCTTTCTTGGTTTGGAAACACATTGTAAAAGTTCATTGAGTTTCATACTTACGATTTATTTACTTTTTAAAATAATGAGTTTCAGGTGGACAGCATAATAATTCAACAGCTATGTATACTACAAAGTGATTACCACTACAAGTCTAGTTACCATTTGTCACCATACAGTTGGCCTCCTTCACCCATTTTGCACACACACCCCACCCCCCCGCAACTCTCTTCCCTTCTGGTAGCCACTGATCTTATCTCTGTATCTGTGAGTTTGTTTTTGTTTTATTTTGTTTGTTCATTTGTTTTGTTTTTTTAGATTCCACATATGAGTAAAATCACATGGTAACTGTCTTTCTCCATCTCACTTATTCAAACCTAGCATAATACTTTCCAGATCCATTTATGTTGCCACAATGGCCAGTTTTCTTTTTTTTTATGGCTGAATAGTATTCCATTGTGTATATATACCACATCTTCTTTATCCATTCATCAACTTATGTTGTTTCCATATCTTGGCTACTGTATGATGCATGTGCTTCTCAGTATGTATATTATACTTTAACAAAAAGTTGTTTTTAAAGTATTTAGCACAGAACCTATCACATGGTTGGTTCCCTTCTCCTATGATGGTTCCATTTTTTTTCCTAACTGTTCAATTTCTTTGTTCTGTTATGGTTCTGTCTCCTAATTCCAATTTTATACCTGAGCATGTTTAATAAATATCTACTGATGGCAGTTCTAATTGGTGTAGTTGAAGGAGTTTAGGTCATTCAGACAAGGTGAAATTGAATGTCTGACCACTGTGGTCTAGAAATAAGTCAGGAATATGAAGTTTGATTTGATACTATTTTCTGATCTTCAGGTGATTTGATATTTTGCTTTTAAGTGAAAATTAAATGGAGATTTTTCTGATTTGTGTGATATGATTTTATCTGGTAGATCAGCTTTATTATTGAATTTTTTCATGGTGGGATATTGAACTTATTCTGTTATTTCTGGCACTTTTAATATAAGCCCACCATAGTGTAGCAGACTTTGAAATGGTCACTACCACACCCTGTAACACTTTATATATTTTGCTTAGGTTCTTATCACTGAGAGAGAACCATACTTAACTGTTTTTACCTTATTGTTTTTGTAATACAAGTGTAGAAATAGAACTTGTATATTTGGATATTTATGTAAGATCCTGTTATAAAAAACTTAGAATTGTTGAAAATTCAATTTTAAAAATTGATAGGGCTTCCCTGGTGGTGCAGTGGTTGAGAGTCCGCCTGCCGATGCAGGGGACGCAGGTTCGTGCCCCAGTCCGGGAAGATCCCACATGCCGTGGAGTGGCTGGGCCCGTGAGCCATGGCCACTGGGCCTGCGAGTCCGGAGCCTGTGCTCCGCAACGGGAGAGGCCACAACAGTGAGAGGCCCGCGTACCGCAAAAAAAAAAAAAAAAAAAATTGATAAAGTTATTTTCAATACGTGGCAATATGTGGGATATAAAGTAAGCCTACCTGCCCTCAGGGAGGGCAGACTCCTCTAGGAGAGGTTTGTGAGGTAGGCAGAAAAATTTGTCTACATTTGTTTTTGTTCTTTTGGATGTTGGCCTTTGAGAGAAGGTTTCTGATAGAGATACTAGCAAGCCTCCAAGTTACAGAGTCGTAATGATGATTGTATGGATGCCAATGGAGCCAAGAGACAGAGAACTGACTATGATTTCATCAGTGATCAGTGATACTATGAAGAGTAAGGGAAGTGGGGAAGTAATTTCTGTCTGTCGACACTTATTTATATTAATTCATTAACATAGAGAATGTCATTTAACCTTCACAAAGCCTTTAGAGTAGATACTACTATTTTTGCTTTAAAGATACGGAAATTGGGACTTCCCTGCTGGTCCAGTGGTTAAGAATCTTCCTTCCAGTGCAGGGGACGCAGGTTCAATCCCTGGTTGGGGAACTAAGATCCCACATACCACGGGGCAGCTAAGCCTGCGCACTCTAGAGCCCACGCGCCACAACTAGAGAACCTGCGTGCCACAACTACTGACCCGCGTGCTCCGGAGCCTGTGCACTACAACTAGAGAGAAGCCCGTGTGCTGCAAAAAAAGATCCCACATGTGGCAACGAAGATCCCACATGCTGCAACTAAGACCCGACACAGCCAAATAAATAAATAAATAAATAAATAAATAATTTTTTTAAAAGATACAGAAATTGAGGGCCAGAGACATTTAGTAACTTGTTCAGGTTTACATAGCTAGTGACAGAGTTGATATTCAAATCCAGAGCCCATCTGTACTACATGCTATATATAGATAGTAACATTATCCAAATAAAAGGATGTGTTTATCAGAAGATAGTCTAGCTTGGAAACATGCTAAATGGGAAGTCATAAAGAAAATTGATAGCAAGTTCCATCTAGGACCACCCAGGGAAGGGAATGCTGTGACTCAAGGACTTAGTTTCCTGGAAGTTCCTGTGAAGCAATTTGTGTTCCTGTTGTGAGATGGTTGAATGGAGCTGTCAAACCCTGATGCAGGTCCACCTGTTGCTTTTTTTTTTTATAATTGTGTTAAAATATATATAACATAAAATTTATCATTTTAACCTTTTTAAGGCATTAAGTACATTTACAGTAATGTATAGCCTTCACTGCTGTCCAACTCCAGAATTTTTTTATCATTTCAAACAGAAACTCTGTACACATTAAATCATTCCTCCCCTCTGCCCAGCCCCTGGTAACCTCTGTTCTACTTACTTTCTCTATGAATTTCCCTATTCTGGTTGTCAAGTATAAGTGAAATCAGACAGTAGTTATCCTTTTGTATTTGGCTTATTTCACTTAGCATAATATTTTAAAGATTGATCCATGTTGTAGCATGTATCAGAATTTTATTCCTTTTTATGGCTGAATAGTATTCCATTTTATGTATATGCCACATTTTGTTTATTCATTTATTTGTGGACACTTGGATTTTTTTCTACCCTTTTGCTATTGTGAATAATGCTGCTATGAACATTAGTATACAGGTATCTGTTTTAGTCCCTGTTTTCAATTCTTTTGTGTATATACCTAGGAGTGGAGTTACTGGGTCATATGGTAATTCTATTTTTTTTTTAAATTTTCTACTAATTACTGTCATTTTATCACAAATAACAAACAATGAACAATTGTGCGATTCATGGCTAGTTAGTAGCCGGGAGTTTAGGTCTACTTGAAGCTTCACTGAAAGCACTGGGAAATACAAAATAGCACCGCAGGCTGAAAAGAAATTGGATTGGACCGGTTGTCCCTAAGATAGACCCTAATAATGTTGAGAGTAAAAGGATTCCATAATGTGAAGCACCATTGAAACACAGGCAAATTCTGGAATGCTTGAAACGGCAGAAATCTTTGAAGGCAGACAAATCCAGCACACTAGGGAATATGGGCCTGGAGGATCAAGCCTCACGACTCCATGAGCAATGACGTGCAGACACTCTGTAGTAGAAGTGTTGATGGGTGGTAAAAAGTGTGGTGCCCGGGCATTACAGCAAGAGAATGGTCACCTTCAGAACCTTGAACAGTACAGTAGTACAGCACAACAGCTGGCATACAGGGGCTGGCATCGAGTGAACAGGCAAGAAGAGTTACCGACTGGAGGAGGGAGAGGACAGGGGAGATAGTAGAGCTGAAGGATTGGCAGCAATAGGAGACGGAGGGCAACCTGCAATTTCACTCATGCCTGACGTTGATAGCACAGGTTCTGGTTCCTTGCTGTATTCCAGTGTATCTACCCTCTTGAAAAAAACGATCCAGTGATGTCTGGGTAGTAGCTTCTTCGCAAGGTAATTCTATTTTTAACTTTTTAAAGTTTTCCACAGCAGCTGCACCATTTTTTAGTCCCACTAGCAATTCACAAGGGCTCTAATTTCTCCACATCCTTGCCGACACTTACGATTTTTCCTTTTTTTTTCTTCATAATAACCATCCCAATCATCCCAATGGGTGTGAAGTGGTATCTCATTGTCACTTTCACTTGCACTTCCCTAATGATTAATGATGTTGAGTATCTTTTCATGTGCTTATTGGCCATCTGTATAGATAAATGGAGAAATCTCTCTTCAGGTCCTTTGCCCATTTTTCAGCTGGGTTGTTTGAGGTTTTTTTGTTATTGAATTGTAGGAGTTCTTTATAAATTCTAGATATTAGTCCCTTATCAGATAAACGATTTGCCAATATTTTCTCCCATTCTGTAGGTTTTCTTTTCATCCATGTGATAGTGCCCTTTGATGCACAAATTGTTTTTCATTTTGATGAAGTCCAATTTATCTTTTTTCTTTTGTTGCCTGTAATTTAGATGTCACATTCCAGAATCATTGCCAAATCCAGTGTCATGAAGATTCTCCTCTATGTTTTCTTCTAAGAGGTTTATAATTTTAGCTCTTAAGTTTTGGTCTTTGATGCATTTTGAGTTAATTTTTGTATATGGTATAAGATAAAGGTTCATCTTCATCCTTTGGCATGAGGGTATCCAGTTTTCCTAGCATCATTTGTTGAAAAGAGTATCCTTTTCCCATTGAATGGTGTTGGCACCTTTGTCAAAAATCATTTGACCTTATATATTAGGGTTTATTTCAGAGCTCTCTATTCCATTGGTCTGTATGCCTGTCCTTATGCCAGTACCACACTGTCTCAATTACTGTAGCTTTGTAGGAGGTTTTGAAATCAGGAAGTGTGAGTCTTCCAACATGGTTCTTCATTTTCAAGATTGTTTAAGCTGTTTGAGATAGCATGTGAATTTTAGGGTGGCTTTTTCTGTTTCTACAGAAAAGGGATTTTGATAGGGATTGTCGTGAGTCTGTAGATCACCTTGGGTAGTATTGTCATCTTAACATTAGTCTTCTAATTCATGAATGTAAATGTCTTTCTATTTCTTTCTTTAATTCTTTCAGTGCTGTTTGTAGTTTTCAGCGTGAAATACTTTAGTTTTTTGTGGCTGTTATCTTTCTCACAGTGAGTTAATAGAGTAACGTTCTGGTTTATCCATTATTATTTCATGACCTGTTAATGCCCTGAAGAATCTGTTCTATTTTTAACAGAATCGGGGTTCTGAACTCGAAAAGCTGAGGGAAGGATCCTGGAAACTGGAAACCTAACTAAATTACTGCCCTTGGGAAGCCCTTCTAGGTGTTCAGCCTGCTGGTTTCTTCCAATTAAAAGCTAATTTCACTGCAGGTCTCCTTCGATCTATAGTAGTTCACATTTCTAATTTTTTTTTTTTTTATCTTTTGCTTCTAGATTTCTCCATCTTGCTAAGGAGGAAATTCCTATTGGGTATAGCTGATGGTACCATGCAAAAATCAGATCCTCGAAAAGGTCAGAACCTGTTCTTATATGTAATAGAAATGGAGAGTTACCTTCTGTCAGGCTGTGTATGAGTGTATGTGTCACAAAAAGCTGTTTGAGTAAATAAAAAATCTCACCCTTTCTTGCCAACTTACCCTGCAATTTTCACAAATCCTGCACGTCATTTATACAACTCTTTTATAGTTTGCAAAGTAATCTTCATGTAATTATCTCAAATAGTCTTCACTGTAAGCTTTTGAAATAGGGACTGTTGCTATTCCTCTTTTATGGAAACAATGAAGGGTTAAGAGACTTATTCCGAATGTTGTTACTATAAACTGCAAGATTTAGTCCTGAATCTTTTGTTTTTAAATCTTACCTTTCTCACTACATTACAAGTTCATATGATTAGTCAGAATTTAGTAGATATGTAAGTATGGATGCTCTATGAACATTGGAAATAATATACGTAAAAGTTAAAATAATATATGAAAAAGTTAAAAGCCCTTTATGGGTGTAAAATATAATTAATAAATCAGATCTTGATATCGAATGTTTAAATATAATCTTTGGGATGATACCAGACTCCTTATTGTGTGCATACCATTGTCTTATTATGGCAAATGAGGCTCTTCATTTGCTGGTACTTACCTTTGTATTCTCATCTTCCTCAGTTCCTGTCATTTGTCTCTGTAGCTTACCCTACCACTTTCCTTCTACAGCAGCTGCTGGCTGTTGTCCAAACACGTGGTCCATTTCCATGTCTTAGTACTTTTATACTATATTCCCTTTGCTTCAAATGCCTATTCATCTTTCTTCTGACAGTCCTAGCTCAACTTCATGTCCTCTTTGAAGCTTTCCTCCTCTCCCCAAGCAAAGTCAGTCATTCCTTTCTCTTTTCTCAGAGCACTTTGCATAGCAAATCTCTCTTATAGCAAAAATCACATTGTATTATGATAGTGTATTTGAGTTGCTATCTATCCTACTAATCTGTGAGTTATTTGTGAGCATAGACTGGGACTTATTTGTCTTCATGTTCTTAACACTCAGTGTTACTCCTAGGCTTAGCTACGTTTTGTTTAATGAATGAAATAATAGCTTTCCTTAAAGGATCTGTACATTAATCTAAGTGGGAGACTGACCACGTAAAAAATACTCAGAAGTTTATAACTATTTGTAAATGAATATAGTACATACTTGAAGTAGAATAGTGGAATGATCACAGCCAGGTGGAGTTATTAAGGGAAGGATTCCTCTAGATCAGGGATCAGTAAACTATGGCCCATAGGCCAAATCCTGCTGGCTTCCTGTTTTTGTAAATAAAGGTTTACTGGAATATAGCCATGTTCATTTGTTAATGTGTTTGGCTACTTTCATGCTACAATGGCAGAGATGAGATGAGTAGTTGTAGCAGAAACCATATGTCCCATAAAACTGAAAATATTTACTATCTGGCTCTTTACAGAAAGTTTTCTACTCCCTGCTCTAGAAAGATAGGTTTTGAATAGAGGTATGAAAAGAAGAGGAATGTGAATTGATGAAGCATGAGTGTGCATCATAATGCAACAAAAACAGCCATAGTAGTAGGAATGCCAAGTGGGAAAGTTTGACTGTAATCCAGTTTGTCAGAGAGAACTGTGTTGAAGAGATAAAATGTCAAGAATGCTTTGGATTGAGAAAGAGGAAACATAGAAATCTAGTGAAAAGAAGTTGTCAAGTAAGCACTCTGGGTCTATAGTAAGAAAGTTTCCTAAGTAGTAGTAGGGCATGATGATGATGATGATGAAGGAGAAGAAAGCAGCAGTACAAATTAATATTGATTGAGCATCCACTGTATGCCAGGTACTGTTCTATGTGCTTTATATGTATCCTAGTTAAACTTCTGCAACTGTATAAGCTAATTGCTGCTGTTGTCTTTGTTTTGCAGATGAGGAAACTGAGGCACAGGGGATTAAAGTTACTTAGCCAAGGTTATACAACTAGTAAATGAGAGAACCAAATCTGAACCCAGGCAGTCTGTCTGCAGAGTCTTCATAGTAGAGGAGGGAAATCTGGGGATATTTGGTAAAAAACAACCATAAGCTTGGAGTAAGGTAACTAGTCTTAGTAATTAGGAAGTGTGCTCTCCCATCATGATAAAGAGAAAATGAACAGACTATAGAAGAATAATACTGGAAGGCAGAGGGTCCAATTAGAAGAGTGTACTATGGATTCGGCAGAATGGCAGGGAAGAAGAGGCAGATTCATTACATAGTGAGACACGTTATACCATTAGTCATTGAGTTTAACCTTGGTGAGGCCAGAAGGCAGTTAACTTTCCTTGCACACATGAAAGCTGTCTTAAAATGCCTGAAGAGCTGGCTTACTCAGTTGAGATAGAGATTAGCAATAGTTTTCAAGGAGCTAGAGGGCATTCAACCTCCCCACAACAAGTATATTACAGTCAATTCAGTGCCCACTCTACACCTGAGTATATTAACAGCCGATGGAGGTGTCAAATCGTAACTCACCATTGCCTCTCATTCTGTGTTGTTCCTGTAGGGGAACTTGTTCCTGTCCAACCCCCATCACTACTGTGATAAAGATTTACCCCCTTGGACCACTTTTCAAAAATGTATGCATGTATGTATTAAAGTAATATATATGCAGTGTAAAAAAATTACCAACAGAAGTATACCAAATGAAAAGAGAAAGTTTCCCTCCCATCACCATCTTGCTCTCTAGAGAGAACCTCTATTAAAATTTGGATGTATGTGAAACTACTATTATGGATGGAAGTGTTCTGGGATTCCCTCATGGTTGTTGAGATAGAAAAAATATTGAGAATCACTTCCCTAAAGCCAAGGTCCACTGCTAAGAATGGAAGGAACCTCCGGGAGAGATGTGGGATCTTCATCACTAGAAGAGTAAGCAAAGACTTGGTAGGGATGTTAGAAAGAAGATTCAAGCATTGGCTAGGGTTAGTGGAGTTAGAGGCAGGGAGAGGAGGAGGCATTGAACTAAATGACTTTTAATATTCCTTTCAAACCTATAGTTCTGTGTTCATACCAACAGACTGATTACACCAACAGACTGAGTGGAGGACAAAGTGATAAGAGAAAATCGAAAATATAAAATCCAAATTTATAGAACAAGTTACTTTGCAGCAAACATTGAACTTATTTTTATAAAGATTTCTTTTAACTAACCATTTTGGTGTGTTCAAAATGTACTTCATTTTTTATTAAAAATTATGTTTACACTTAACCTTTCACTACTATATTTACTGGGTAAAATGAAGGTGGCACACATTGTTCATTATTCCAAAGAAGGAAGATATTTCAAAGTGTCTGCCAGGTTAAGCTGTGGTGCATAGGGAGGAAATAATTGAGCTGGGTCCCTAGTGCTACTTCCCCTTCAGACTCACAGTATAAAGGAAATTAAAGGGGACCTTAATGTCCCCTTTAATGAATAGCGAAGTTCAACCCCTTCCTTTTCCAAATGAGGAAAATAAAAACCAAAGACGATATCTTACCAGCTCAGAGTCTCACAATAGCCTAGCTGGACTCTCAAAGATTAGCAATAAAGTATATAAAGTGCCGGCCACAGTGTCAAGTATGTGGTAGATGAAGACGCAGAAGGGAAATAAGATCATGGTGATGGTACTGATATTGTTGTTATTTCTTCTGCCCCCCCATCACTCTTCCGTAAGCCTTCAGAGAGAAAGTTGGTAATGTAGATATGTACACTGTCCATGCTGCAAATCGAAAGTTGCACAGTGTTGTAATGATGAAAGCGGGAGCTCCATACCCCCATAAAATTATAGGCTCTCAGATTTGGGCAGGACCTTTAAAGGTTACTTAGTCCAGCCTCCCTCCTCCTTCCCATGATTTAGTATTTCCACCAAGAGATTATCTTACTTCTACTTCTACGACCTCAATGATGGCAGATTCATACCTTCCCTTCCCAGAGAGTTCATCCCACTGTTGGATACCTCCGACTGCCAGCAAGTTCCTCCTAGTAATGAGCTGAAGCCTGTCTACCTATAGCTTCCACACACTGATCCTAGTTCTCTCCCGTGGGGTAATTGAACAAGCAAAGCAAATCTCTTCTCTACATGAGAACGCTCCAGATATTTGCAAACAACTTTCCTGTTTCTCCTGAGTCTTCTCCTAGTTAAACCTCCTCAGTTTCTTAAATCCTCGGTATCCTTGTTGCTTTCCTTTAAATGAGATTGTATTGCCTGTATCTTATTCAGAGTCTAGGACCTCAATTGGAACATAAAGCTCTACCTTCAAAGTGTTCTAACTGGCAGAGTAGGTGATCCTGTACTGTCATCTGCTTCATTCCCAATATTGACTGGAATGACGATGGTGGTGATGATGGTGGCACATTCTTTATTTGATGATATCAGATCCATATATGTCTGCCAGGAGGTATGATGTGACACCGTTGGTACCACTAAACTTCTTCACTGTTCAAGAAACATGAGCCAGAGCATTCTAAAAAACATTAGCTTCTTCTGTGTCCTGGATCACACCTCCTGGAAAGGTTAACATTATACATAGTTGAAGTCTAGTAGGATTGCCTGTAAGACAAAGGGAGTTATGGCTTTTTGGCGTTTTCATTAGCCATTCATTGCTAGCAGTTTTGCTTGTTAAAGGAAATATTGATTTCTCTGGGTTCTTCTCTCTGTGTGCAAGTGCAGAGATATGTAATTGCTATAGAGGGAGTGGGGGTAGGGATGATCACTGAGAAGAAATCTGTTCCATCTTCTTTGTTCACATCTGCCTAGGGATTGCCTAGCTTGCTTCCTCTCCCCCTTCTTCTGGCAGATCATCCCAGAAGAATATCACCATCTCAACACCCTTATCTCCGAACGGAGTAAAAGTAAATGAAGAAGAGCTGGAGGCAGAGAATCAGCTGAGAGGCACTAGGAATACTTTCTAACAAGAGGGCATGGCTAATCAGTGGCACAACCCAGACCAGTCCCTTTTCTGTCTCCTGCCTCCCTGTAGCTTGTCCTCCGTGACCACAGTGGGACAGGTGTTCTGCTTCCAGCTTTTCTGTTTTGATCTCTGCTTATCAGCATAGGATTATGGTTTATTAAAACCACAGTTGCTCTCTACCACTGATGCAGTTCTGTCTTGTCTTAGTGGATTTTCAGAAGTACATTTGATTTTTCTATTTTCCATTTTTCATTTCTGAGGGAAACATTCCTCCTTCCCTGTTCCCTTCTTCCCTTCCTGCCTACTCCCACTGTCTCATTAGTATGTGCATGTAAGCCTGCATTACTTCTTTTATATTTTCCCAGCTCTGTGAATATTTGAAACATGGTACCTATGGACATCCTCCACTTAATCTAGTTTAACCTCATTAAATCTCAGATATGCTTCATATTATTCAGCGTCCAGATCAAGCTCATAAGCATCAGTGCTTCAGTTTTACTGTAGTAAAAAAGGTAGACTGTCCAAGCTGGGCTATTTTATGTTAGAAGCATTTGTTAAGATTTCTTTTTTGTTAGTTTTTTTGCTTTTGTTTTGTTTTGTTTTTGAGGAGAAGGCAGTGTAGTTAAGAACATAGTTCAGGTTCAAATCCTGGCCTTTCTACTGACTGTAACCTTTCAGAAAGTTATTCAACCTCTCTGAATATTATTTCCTCATTAGTAAAAAGAGACAATGATACCATACTAAGTGGTATCGTACTAGTGAGGATTCAACAAGATGGTGTTATTGAAATACTTAGCACAATATCTGGTACATAGTAAACACTTAAAAATAATAGCTATATAATGTTAATAATTAATATTATTACTGTTGTTAATATACAATGATAATTTACAACTAAGTTTTTTCTTAATATAATATATGAAGAATTTTTTTGACTTTTCTTTGCTTCGGGGGATGCTCTATTGTGATTGTTTTATCACATTTTGAAAGGATGCTTCCATGGCCTTGTAGATTTTTCTACTACATGTTATCTTTCCCTCAGGTGTTTCCAGAAATACTAGAGTCTTTATGTTCTCTAGATTTGCACTACCCAGTACAGTAGCCACTGGCCACATGTGTCTATTTAAGTTTAAGGAGCACTAAGTACAATTAAAAATGCAACTCTTTAGTCACACTAGCCATATTTCAAGTGCTGAATAGCCCCGTCTGGCTAGTGGCTACCCATTGGATGACACAGATATAGAACATTTCCCTCATCACATAAAGTTCTATTGGACAGCATTACTTTAGATATTACTAGAATATGCTCTTGTGCTCTTTTCTTAGAAATTAAAGAGGGTATATTTTCTAGAATTCCAGAGATTACTCTCTTAAATGTTTCAGTGCTCCAGACATCCATTTTAAGGATTCAGGTTACTCTTCTTACTCCAGCCCCTTAGTGTTATTAACTGTCTTTTGGAATAAATACAGGCACTTTGACTTCTCCTGAGAAGAATGCATTACCAAAGTTTTTAAAGGTCCCAGTCTGCAGTAAGAGGAGACCAAAGGGAGAAAGGACAGAGCAGAAGCAATTCTAGCGAATTACTTGAGAATCCATATGTGAATATGAGAATCCATAGGGGCTAACTAGTAACAGGAGGTTCTAATGTCCTGTGTCCTTTTTGTAAGTACATACATTGTATTAGTCAGGATCTGAGCTTTCCCTCTGATAAAGGTAGTAAACAGCAAGTTTTCCTTTAATGATCCCTGTTATCTTTATTATGCACTTTTAAAGCCATTTTTTCATTTGCTCTTCACAGCAACCTAGTGAAGCAAGTAGCATTGGGATGAGCATCCCTATTTTACTGATTTAGAAAAAACAGGTTCAATGCAATTAACAACTTGCCTAAAATCGTCAAGGGAAAATAGTCTTGCAATTCAAAACAGGATAAAATTTTAACTTCCAGTTTGGTTTTCTTTTGTTGTTTTTATTTTGTTATCCTCTATTTTACCACCAATCAGACTGTAGTAAAAGGAAGAGTGAAGATTCTTTAGGACAACTTGAAAACTGAATAGTGTTATATGAGGTACTCTCAAAGAACTGCTATAGCTTCATTTGTCCTATGACCATGTGTATTAGTGTGTTTGGACTGCCATAACAAAATACCACAAGTGGGGTGGTTTAAACAACAGAAACTTATTTTCTCACAGTTCCTGAGGCTAGAAGTCCAAGATCAATATGCTAGCGCGGTTGGTTTCTGGTAAGACTTCCCTCCTCGGCTTATAGACAGAGCACCTTCTGGCTTTCTGGCTATATCCTTACCTGACCATTTTCTTTGTATGCGTTGGTGGAGGGGTGGTTGAGAGACAGAGACAGAGACCAGTCAATCTCTGGTACTGCTTCCTTTTCATTAGCACACCAGTCCTATCAGATTAGGGCCCCACCCTTATGACCTCATTTTACCTTAGTTACCTCCTTAAAAGTCCTGTCTCCAAATACAGTCACACTGGGGGATTAGGACTTCAATATACGAATTTGCGGGGGTGGTACGTAATTCAGTTTATAACGCCGTGTTAATGTATTTTTAGTATCTTTTGATTTTTTGGCCTAACCTGGTTAGTTGGAAATTTGGTATTTGCATGGGACCAAATGTGGCAAATATCTATATTTTTTATTTCTGTGAATATTGAGGCTTAGTTCAATTTAACCTGTGGTACTTACCATAAAGTACTATCCAACCCTGAGATATTCTAATAAGCAAAAACATTATATCTAAATGTCCTACTTTTCTTACAATGTAGTCCAATTTGTTAGTACCAGTAAAGTCTCAGTCCTTTACAGGGTAATAAGTGTCCCCCTTCCTCCCACCCCTATTTTACAGATGGAGAAATTAACATACAGAGAAACTGACTTGTCAGAGGTCAGAGCAAGGTATTGGTGGATCCAGGGGTAAATCCCAAACCTGTTAACTCCCTGACCAGTTTTTAGTCCATTGACTATGCAACCTAGCGGTAAGTATATTTTTACCCCATCCTGGAGGTAAGAGGGGTTAAGAGACTTGGCAAGGAGTGAATTTAAGGAATTCCTCACTACTAATTATGTCACTCGTTATCTTTTTCTTTTAACCACGATGTCTTTTTTGTCGTTAGCATCAATTTTCAAGGTTGCGAGAGGAGGTTGGAAGTTTTGCTTTTTAAATACCTAAAAATATTTCTATAACAGTTCAGCCAGACTAGAGATTATTATTAAGAAAGGAAAGAAAGGAAAACTTATTATTTAATGAATTTGTTCTCTGTGTTAGGCACTGTGCTAAACACTTTGTATTACATTTCTTAAATGTCATTAAAACTTGTCATTTCTGGAAGGTATGCATTCTTGCCTTTTTTTATAGTCACATTTTTAATAGTATTAGTTGAATTTAGTAGAAAACTACCTTACAAACTTCAGGGTTTAGATTCTAAATAAAATTTTAGTATTGTAGAAACTAAGAACCTTATCAGAAATCTTTAAAGATAAGATCTCTTTATGTTTAAGCACAGTTTTCTAGTTTATTGTGTCTTAACCCTTACTTGGTTTTTACTTAGGTGGGATGACTTGTTTTGTCTGAGATTAAATCAAGCTTGCTCTTCCACTTCACACTAAAATCATATTTTCTGTAAAGCCTTTTCTTCTACCTCTACATCTGAAATAGTTAGAATCCTTTTAATTACTAAGCAGGTTGAATAACCAAGCCACGTGGAAAACAAGAGTTTAATGAGCCTCCAGAACCAAGATCCCATGGGCCATTAGTATATTCTCTCCTCCATCCCTCAACTCTGCTTCTTGCCCATTGGCTTCTTGCCTGTAGATCTGCTTTCTCAGATACAGTAAAAATTATAGCCACTGGCATAAGCCACATTTCACTTTTCTTATCATACCCTTTGCATGCCTTCTGCTGCAGCCACATTGAACTACAGTTGGACAGCATGGCACTGTCCAATAGTAATACAATGTAAGTCACATATGTAGTTTAGATTTTTCTAATAGCCACATTGAAAAAGGTGAAAAAATAAGGGGGGATTTAATTTTAGTAATATATTTTATTTAATCTACTATATCTAAAATACTATTTTGACATGTAAACAATATAAAAATACATAATGAGCTATTTTATATTCCCTTTTTAATACTCAGTCTTCAGAATCTGGTACATGTTTTACAGTTACAGTAAATCTCAATTCAGACACTAAAGTTTTATCAGAAATACTTGATCTGTATTTAGATTTCAAAAAAATCTATTGTTGAAAAAATAGATTCTCATACCCAGTTTTGTTCCAAACACATTTAAAAAATTTTCCCAATAACTGCACCAAATGTCAATATTTGAATTTAAGTTAATAAAAATTAAAGCAAAATTAAATTTACTTCCTTAATGACACTAGCCACATTTCAAGTGCTCAGCAGCTGCATATGGCGAGTGGCTACCATGTTGGACAGAGCAGGTCTGACATAGTGTTTCATGGCATCATTTCTTTCCTTACCTAAAATAATTATGAAAAACTTTAAATACAAATTCAGTTATGATACCCTAATATCTTTTGTCTCTGTCAGCAATTTTTAAGCCTGATCAAGTTTGTAATCTTTATTCATGATTTAGAGAAGAACAAACATAGCAGGTTACTGGAAAGACTGGCGACATCAAACCAGGAGAAGATGCAAACACTTGGAGTGGGACACTGGCCAATGTGACTAGAGTGTAGTGGAAAAGGGAAAAGTCATAACAGACAAGATCACAGAAATGGCAGTAGCCAGATCCTGCCTAGCCTTGTAAGGCACCCTTCACTCAGGGGGAAGTTATTTGAGGTCCTTAAGCAGGTAAATGACATTATCTGTCTTGTGTTTTAAAATGCTCACTCTGACTTTTCTGTGGAGAATAAGTTGGAATAGGGCAAGAGCAGAAGCAGGAATACAAGTTAGCAGGCTGTTGTAATGGGCCAGATAAGAGATAATAGTGACTTAAACTGGAGTGTGAGTGGTGAAATTAAGTGCATGGGTGGATTTGGGATATGGCCTGACAGAAACTACTGATGGATTGAATTTGAGTGTAGAGGAAATAGAGACATCAAGGATAATTTCAAGGATTTTTAGCTGGAGGAGCTAGGTGATGGAGATGCCATCTCCTGGTTTGGGGAAGACAAAAAGGAGAACAGCTTGGCAAGAGATAGGGTTCTGTTTCAGCCATGTTAAATTTGAAATATCTGATTGATAACCATGTAGAGGTGGCCTAAAGGTAGTTGTACATATATGTAAGCGTAGAATTCCAAGAAGAGGCCAGTGCTGGAAATATGAATTTGGAAGAAATCACAGTGGAGTGGTGAGCAGTAAAACCCTATTTGAATGAGGACATAATGTGAGGAAGTGAGGAGGCAATAACTTATTGCCTTTAAGACGACTCTTAAAATAAGTTTTCCCATGAAGGAGAGCAGAGAAATTGAAAGATATAGCAGGAAGCATATATGTGGAATTAAGAGAAGGTTGGGGGAGAGCATGTTTGTTTGGGGTTTTTGTGTGTTTGTATTTTGTGGTACGCGGGCCTCTCACTGCTGTGGCCTCTCCCGTTGCGGAGCACAGGCTCCGGACGCACAGGCTCAGCGGCCATGGCTCATGGGCCCAGCCGCTCCGCGGCATGTCGGATCCTCCCGGACCAGGGCACGAACCCGCGTCCCCTGCATCGGCAGGCGGACTCTCAACCACTGAGCCACCAGGGAAGCCCTGTGTGTTTGTTTTGTTAGGAGATGATGGAGCAGTAAGAATACTGATGCAAACGATCTGTTAGAAGTGAAATACTTGCAAAGTCCTTAAGAGGATGCGAGGAAATGGGATCTGGAGAAAAACTGTAGGGTGGACTGTTGATTAAAAACAGAGACGTTTCATCCACAGCAGCAGAAGAAAAATCAGAAAGAATGATGAATAAGTAGGTTCATTCATTCACCAGATATTAACTGAGCACCTGCTTCTATACTATGCTTTGGGGATATACCACTAAACAAGATCAAGTCTTAATCTTCCTGAAATGAGTGGCATATAGAAGGTTCTCATCTATTTTTTTTGTTTTCTCAATGAACGCTGAATTAACGTCATCCCCTAATAGTGAAGGTGAAGGAGGGAATACTTGTAGTATGAGGAGAGAGAAAAATATATGAATTTATTTTTTTGGAAAGGAGAAAAGCAAACATAGTAGGGAAATGTGGTTTGATTTCTGGACAGTGTTAAGTAAGTAGCATTTGAGAATTGTAGCCATGAGTTTAAGGTGAGACCAGTAAGCTTGCACTTGTTTTTCTTTAGCACTCGTGAGCTATTGGGCTAGGCATGATATAGGTGGATAAGTGGTTTTAACCAGAGTTAGGGTTGAGGCTTTACTAGGCAAGTTTCACACACACACAAAAAAAAAGAGGTGGGAAGGAGTTAAGAGTATTTGCCATGGAGTGATTTTAGTGAGGAACCATGGAATCTGAGCTGGGTAAGAAGAGAAGTGAAAATATAATGGGTATTTAAATAATGGTGAGAAAGTGGTGGGGTCAGTAGATGAATCTAAATTTTCAAACAAGGAAAAGGTATTTCCATTATAGAAGTAATATATACTCTGTATGGAAAAATTGAAAATATTTGAGGTTAGAAAGGGGAGAAAAACCACCATCCAAAGATAACCATTTGTTTATATTTGCTACGTTTACTTCTGTTTTTTTTTTTCCTGGCAATAACTTTTTAGGGTTGTGTTAAGTTTTCTAGGCCTTCCATAACAAAGGCTACAGATTGGGTCATTTAAACAACAGAAATTTATTTTCTTAAAGTTCTGGAGGCTACAAGTCCAAGGTCAAGGTTCAGCAGGGTTGGTTTTTTCTCCTCGGCTTGTAAATGTCTGTCTTCTCCCTATGTCTTCACATAGTCTTTTCTCTATCATTGTCTCTTTCCAAATTTCCTCTTCTTATGAGGACACCAGTCATATTTGATTAGGGCCCACCCTAAATTTAGATCTCATTTTAACTTAATTACTTCTTTATAAACCCTACCTCCAAATACAGTCACGTTCTGAGGTACTGAAGAATGAGGACTTCAATATGAATTTTGGGGGGGACACAATTCGGTCCGTAACATAGGCGTTCTTTGGTTTCAGTTTTTTACATAATTGTGATTATTCCTTGAATATAATTTTTGATCCCATATTTTACCAGATAATGTTATAACTTAAACATTTTCCCATTTTATTGTTTAGCCTTTGTAAAAATGTAACAACTGCAAAATACTTTGTCAAGTGACAAATGTATTGCAGTATCCTAATCAGTCTTCTGTTTTGAACATTTAGGTGCCCCCTCCACCCCAATTTTTTTGTTATTATGAACAATATTAAAGCTTTTTAAATAAAAACCTCTTTCTGTATTTTGGATTATTTCCTTAGACTAGAATCTCAGAAGTTGATTATTTTATCAAAGACTATTGCAACATACTGCTGAATTGGAGAAGTATTGAATCTTGTACTTTCTTTCTACATGACTGTTTTCTCTCTTCCTGCAGTAATAGACTGGAATGATGTTAGAAAACATAAATATGGTCACCTATCAGAGTCAGCATCCCAATATCAAGGTAAGGATAACTCTATTTAGCATGGAAAAATTTAATTTGACATCTCTTACCATAAAACCTTTGTTTTTAGAGGTCTCGGTGTACCAAGAACTCACTGGTTAAAGCACAAGCAAATATAGTTTGTAGAGGTACCTGTCAAAAGCAATATGCTTTGTTTTGAGCGTGAAATCAGGAAATTTAGATTCTGAGTCCAGACAATCTCAAATTAGCTTCATAGCTTTAGGAACAGTTGTTTAGCCTCTCTGGATTTCCATCGTTTTTAACAGTAAGGCAGAATTGGGTGGTGTACTTCCATAACTACTAGTAATGAACTGAGTATCTTTTAAAATGAGAGAATTGAACTACACAAACTCTCAAGCCCTCATTTTACCCCAGAACTTCACTGTTCTGTCATTTTGGTGTGTTTGTCATGATGACTTATGCTGTAACATTTTTTTTCTTTAATAGAAGCTACTGACATCCTGGAGCTAGGTAAGATATTTTTTGTGTGTTTCTGTTAAATATGGGGAATTACTAAGCCAGGGATTAGATTGTAACTAGGTAAAGAATTCCATGTGTCTCTGTCTCATGAACTAGTGAATCCTGTGCTCTTGTCTGCCTAATGAGCCCACGTAATTCATCTTTGCTGTCATGACAAACTCTCCTTATCAGGAGGCCACAGACCACACTAACAAAAAGGGAGAGAGGTGGTTAATTACATGAGTACAAGAAGGAATGGGAACTGAACCAAACTGGAAGTTACTTCTTAATTCACTAAATCTAGAACTAAGACAAACCCCCATTGTCCATAAATCAGAATTTGTTGGGATTTTCCCAAAAGAAATTATTCATGAGATATATTGAACTGAAATTAAACCTAAAGATTTTCTATATTTTTTAACTACATAAAAACTGAACTATTGGGGCTTCCCTGGTGGCGCAGTGGTTGACAGTCCGCCTGCTGGTTCAGGGGACACGGGTTCGTGCCCAGGTCCGGGAAGATCCCACATGCCGCGGAGCGGCTGGGCCCGTGAGCCATGGCCGCGGAGGCTGTGCGTCCGGAGCCTGTGCTCCGCAACAGGAGAGGCCACAACAGTGAGAGGCCCGCGTACCTCAAAAAAAACAAAAACAAAACGGAAATATTAAAATATCAAACAACAGGAGTCAGACTGATACTGCATTTGGTTTTCATCCCTGAATAGTGTACTTCCGCACTAGGATTTTAGAAATGAAATTAATGTTAATATTTCTCAATCAGCTTTCAGGGTTCCTATATAAATGTCAGTCTTAACTTCTTAGAGTCCTTTAAAATTCTGCATGTTCCTTAAATATTAATATCCTGATACCTTCATTAATTTTTGTTGAAGTATTGTTATATATTTTGTTATTGCAACTTCCTGTGTTCAGCCCTATTATTATCATTTTCTGTTTGCTCCCTCTTTCCTTTTCTTCCTGTAACATATAACTTTCATTGCCCACTGACAAAGAAGGTAACGTAAAGTAGTAGAACACTAGACTAGGAAAGCCAACTTTGCCACTTAGTAACTTTGTGACACTAATCCTTGGTTTTCTGATTTGTAAGTGGGGATAATAATCCCATTCTACCTACTTCACAGGGTTGTTAAGAAGATTACATGAGCTAATGGATGTGAAAACATCTTAAAAACTCTCAAATACTTTTCAACTTTGGAGGATTATTATTTTCATTTGTTCAGCGACTATCCTCAGACTTTAAGTCAAATCTTGTGACATTCTTTGAAGTGAAGCATTCTATGAATATGAGCTGAAGAAATGAATGAAATGAAATAATGCAGGTAAAGGGCCTGACACTTGATCAACAATAAATGATAGTCACTTTTTATTATTCCTTAAAACTATCCTCAAGCTTTCTAAGGTACTGGTGTGTGGTAAAAAGCATGGACATAAGAATCAGGCCTTGGTTCAAATTCCTTTTCCCCACTTACCAGTTTTGTGACTTCAGGAAAAATGCTTAATCTTTCTGAGCCTAAATAAAACCCATCCTACTTAAACCTACTTTTCAGGTTATAATTAACAGGGGAAATATTGAACGTAGTATGGCATGGTGCAGGCAAACGGAAGGCACTCAGTAATAGCTGCTGCTGTTTTGGGGTTTGTTGCTAATGTGAACAATAATAACAATTCTAGTTCAGTGACATTTAAGGTATGTTGTGAACAACATATTCTGTTGACGGGGAATTGTGAAAAGTGGATACTCAATTTAACATGAAGTACATAAAGTGATATTAAAATTTGAAAGTATGTTTTTCCTTGTGAGAGTAGAGGTAGCACAGCCAGGCATAGCCTCTGGTAAATTAATCTTGCGTATTTCATTTTGTCCATCAAGCATAGAGAGTAGTCCCAAATACCAAACTGAAAGAAAATTCAGTAGATTTTTAGAATCTCAGAGTTTGGAAGAGGTCTTAAAATAATCCAACTTGACTCAGCATTTCAAAATCCAGCATTTTGTATTTCTTGTAAAATGTCTTGTCTTAAACTCCCCAAGCAACTCACTTCATATTTAGACAAATATTTATTGGGCCAAAATCTGTTTCTTTGTCAATTCTATTAGTCCTTCCTATAACTTTTAGAGCCTTACGGTATAGGTTTAGCCGGTTTTTCACTCACCGGCCTCTAGTTATTTGAAAGCAGCTCTAAGGACTGCTTTCTCACTGCTACTCTGTTACTTTTCCTAGTTCAAGCAACCATCACCTCATACCTAGATTATTAGAAAATCTTCCTAACTAGTCTTCTGCCTGCAGCCTTACCCTCCTCCAATCCATTCTTCACACTGCAGACAGAGTGACTCCTCCCACAAACCCTTTTGTGCTTCCTCTTCTCAGTAGTGTGGTATATAAGACTCTCCGAAACCTGAACACTGCTCTTATCGACAACCTCATTTCTAAACTATCTTTATCTACCCAGTAGCCATACCAAAAGATTCAGGTTTAGAACTGCTTTTTCTCACTTCTGGGCCTCCATACATGCTTTTCTTTCTGTCTGAAACAACAACAACAAAAGAATTCTCTCTCTCTTTGGCTGACTCCCTGCTTATCCTTTTACACTTTAACCAGAAGCTTAGCGGTTGCTTCCTGTGGGAATCCTTCCACAACCCCTCCTATAGCACACTCCATCTCCAAGGGTAGCACTTACCCCAGTTTATTACAGTCGACTGTTTAGTCTCTATCCCTCAATAGATTGAAGCTCTGTGAGGGCAAGAACAGTATTTTGATCATGGTTGTATCTCCAGCACAGTGCTTTGATACACAATATAAATATTTGTTGGATGGATGGATGAAGAAATGTCTCTGAGACTTTGCTTTCTTAATCACGCTAAATGTTCATTATTACTTCAGCTGGTCCTCATGTGACATGGTTTTGTGTCTCTTCATCACTTAGGTCACCATTTAGGCTTTGCTTTGTTCTATCCCTCTCAAAGTATAGCTGCTAGAACATTTAATTTCCCAGGTGTGATGTGATGTCACTAGTCCAGAAAAGAGTAGGACTATTACTGGTTTGCTTCTTTTCATTCACTCACTTTTCAAACTTTTATGGTGCCTCTATTAAGTTTCAGGCACTGGGTTAAACAGTGAAGATTTTTAAAAGTTCATAAAAGATATCCTCAATCCATAAAGAGCTTACATAAATAATTATGATAATATGATGTATAGAGTATGGAAATAAAGGTGTGAATAGGATGTTATAGGAGATTGGGAATAGTGGGATTTGTTTTGGGAAGACAGGTAAAGTAAAAATTCTTTTTTTGGCTTGGTGTTTTATCTTTAGATGATCCATTAAGAAAACGTCAAGCCATTGAACTAAAAGGCCTATGGACCGTGTTTTAAGAATGAACTACTGTGTATCTTATAAACTTAGCTTTGGACATTTTAGAGTAACTGGGTTTTATTAGTGCTGGATATGCCAAAACTTAGTAGTCATTTGAAAGTGCCAAGAAAACCTAGCGTTAAGGGTTATGGAAAGGACTTGCTCTATTTAAATTGATTGTAAAATCACATGAAACAAAGTGCTCATGGTGCTGGAAGAGAGTAACTGATGAGAGGAACAGAATACAGAGTCTAGAAATAGATCCAAGTGTATATAAGAAATTAATATATAATCAAGGTGATTTCAAATCCGTGGAGAGAAGATGACTTGTTCAATAAGTGAAGTTGAAGCACATTTATTGAACAAAAGTGAAAAGGAAAGCTGCATCTTTGCCTCATTTGTCTCACAAAATAAATTCCAAATAGATCAAACATTTAAATATAAAAAAAATGAAACTTTAGAAATCCTAGAAGAAAACATGGGTTACTATTTTTATAATACTGAAGTGAGGAAAGCATGATATGAAATCAAGAAGTCATAAAATAAAAGACTGAGAAATTTAAGGGCAAATCCTATCAGACTGAGACAAGTGTCTTCAACATATATGACAAAGGACTAATATATCTTCACTCTACAAAGAACTCTTAGAATCTGTGAGAAAACAAAAGAATACCTCAGTGAAAAATGGCAAAAACAGAATATAAACTAATAAGGCTAAAAAGATCTTCAACTGTATTAGTAGTCAAAGAATTGCAAATATAAGTGTAATTTTGATAAGATTATCAAAATTATAGAAATTGTTAAAACAGTTTTAGCAAGGATAGAAGAAACATACTCTGATGCACTATTGGTAGGAATTCTGTTGTATCAAAACATAAAATGTTCATACTCTTTGATCATTAATCCCACTCTTAGGAATTTGCCCTAAGGACATATCTTAAAGGTGTTAAAGGTATGTACACAAAGATACACATCAAAAATTAGGAAACACTTAAATGACCATCAATAGTATTTAACAAATACTTTTGTTATGTAAATTATGGTGCACATAAACAATGGAACACTTTTCAGGCAGTAATCTTGGAGTCCAATTTCTGGTCTAAAGACTATGATTGTCTTTACTGCTCTTAAGAATTTGGGTTCCACACTTTAGGTGGAACAAAGTAGAGTTCTTGTAGAGAAATGTGGACAGAACAATAGCCAGCATGAATAGAGGTGCCTGACATAACCATGTTAAATTAGGAGCAGTTGAGGGATTTGGGACATATTTAGGGGATTAGATATATTATGTCTAGGACCAGTGGGTAAAGGTTAGAAGAAAGCAGACTTTGGCTGATTCTAACGGTTAAAATCTATCCATTTGTTCTATTGAACCATAACCAAATAATGAGTTTCTCATCTTTGGAATTATTTAAGCAGAAGCTAGAGGGACCATTCACATCTCATTTTTTATATAACCTCATTAAGATGCCTTTCTTGACCATCCTGCTTAAAACAGCACACACACTCTCAGCACTCTTTTTCCCTCTTACCTTGCTTTATTTTTTCTTTATTTGAAAAGGGCCAGAAACTGTACAGTTATTATCTGGTGTCCCTGTTACCTTCTGGACCAATTGAATTGTATTTATTTGTTTATTTATTTATTGTCTCTCTTCCCCCTTAGAATGTAAGCTCCATGCGGGTAGAGATTTTGGCTGTTTTGTTCTTCGCTGTATCACCTGTGCCTACAACTGGGCTTGGCATATAGTAGTAGTTGCACAATAAATATTTGTTGAATGAATGAATATTAGAGAAAGGGATTAATGCATTCAGCTGGTAGATCTCTTGTGCTTTACATTTTAGGGGACTTCTCATTTTTTAAGGTACTTCTATGCAGTTTGTAAGTCTCTTCAGGGCAGGGATCTTATTTCCTAATAATAAATGTAACTATCATGTGGTATGTTTGTTATAGTTTATAAAACACTTTCGTAAGCATTATTCAGCAATACAAATGAGATGACTGGCTTTCTCTCATCTGTAAGGTGTCAGCTCAGGTGTTTCCTGTGTAGAGCATCTGTCCATAACTTCACCACCTAAGATGGTGCCCAGTCTCTGTCTGTCACATCGCATTATTTTATTTCCTTCAAGTACTTATCACTTATTATCTTATTTATTTTTTTGTGTATTAATTGTGCCTCATCATGCACCAGAATGTAAATTCCATGAGGGTAGGGACCTCCTGCCTTATCCTAGCACTTAGAAAAAGTGTCTGGCACATAGAGGATACTCAAACATCAGTTGAATGAATAATTGAAATCACTCTGTAAATTATAAAATATTAGTTAATAATGTTAATCTTCACAATAATCCTTGACCCAAGTATGGATTAGATTTCCCTGTTCTGCATTCTCAGGGCAACCTATACTACCTCATTAACTTAAATTTATCATAATTGTGCCAGATTATTTGTGTTATTATTTATTTAATACTTCTGTTTATCTCTAAACTGCAGGCTCCATGAGTTTTGTAACCATGTCTGTCTTGTTCCCCTAACATTTAACACAGTGCTTTTGCACTTAGAAGGAGTTTAATAAATATTTATTGAATGAGTGAGTGAGTGTACAATCTTGTGGGATATTGTCTCTGTCTTTCAGATGAGTAAACTGTTGCTTGGAAGGATTAAGTAATTTATTCAAGATGGTTAGTTATAGAAACAAGACTTTAACCAGCATCTTTTGACTCTCAATATCATTCTTTCAATTACACTGTTAGTTTCTAGGCATAGAAGTTAATCAGTACTACGTAGGGAGCCTTTGAAAATACAGATTCTCAGACCACACTCAGAGACTACTGAAAGAGGACCTCTGAAGATGGGTCTCAGAACTGTATATAAAGAAAAATTATTTAGGAGATTTTGATGGTAAGTAGCATTTGAGAATCAATACTATATCTTAGGGGTTGGCAAACAACTATTTGGGGGCCAAATGCAACCCACTGCCAGTTTTTATAAATAAAGTTTTAGTGGAACGCAGCCACGTTCATTCAATTACGTATTGTCTATGGCTGTTTTCATGCTTCAACGTACAGGTTGAGTATTTGTGACAGAGACTGAATGGCCCAAAAAGCATAAAATTTTTTCTGTCTGCCCTTTACAGAAAGTTTGCCAACCCCTGATCTATATTTTATTGCCTGTCCTATTTCTTTTGTGATATTTTAGTGCTTGGTGATGTGGTAGACATGATGTTTGGCTTCATTATAATAGGACACTATAATAGGTGCTCAGATATTCTTATTGAGTCAATAAAAATTATTTGGCAATTTACCTGATAATAAGGGACTAAGCTATAAATAGCCTAAGCAGTCAAATTTAAGAAGAATACTAATCTAGGTATGGTTCAAGCACGTGAACCCTCAACAGTGGGTGAACTGCTTTTAACAAAGAGATTCCTTTTCATTCAGTTGGTAATAGGGTGCTCCCTAAATGGTAGAAGATGTGAGGTTTCTTACCTATATAATAAGGATTGGTTACCATAATTGATACGTGTAATAGAGAACTATAATTCATACCCTAATTATTTTGGTATCCGGATGCTGCTATAATTCCTAAAGCCAAAGTCTTTTGGATGCTTTTGGTCAGAACACAAACTTATACAAGCAACCCAGGACTGACCAAACCTCTTCCTGCACTTTCCTTATACAGTAGCTGTTACCCACATGTAGGTATTTAAATTTAAATTAGTTAAAATTAAATAACATTTAAAATTTAATTCCTCACTCACACTAGCCACATTTCAAGTGTTCAGTAGTGACATGTGTCTAGTGGCTATGGCTACCTTATTGGTCAGCACAGATACAAAACATTTCTTTTATCACAGAAAGTTTTAGTGGGCAGGGCTGCTGTAGATGCTAGAGATCAAGAGCTGCAGTCTAGTCAAATCCAAGACTTACTATTTGACTTATTTATTTGTAAGAATGGAAAAATAATTTTTAATGTTTTCTTTTTCTAACAGCGAATAGTGATGAAAGTATTCAGTCTTTGCTTTAGAGCCATCTGAGCTAAGAGCAAACGCTTTATTAAATTCTGATAAGCTCTTTAAATCTTGACTCCAGGAAATACCCATCTCATTTACCCTATGGGCTAACTGTCTATTCAAGATGATTAATCATTGGCAAGTGCATGAAATTGTTCAGAACTGACTGTGATTTCTGGCCAAATCTATTTGGCTTGGTTAGGATGGTGGGAAAGGAACCAGTTTTAAAACAGAAGCTATAAAGTCAATAGAGTATAAAGTCTTGGCATCATCTTTGGAGTGATTTAGATTTCATTATTCAGTGACTCGTTTTTATTCCCAGCATCTAGTGCTTTTTGCATGGCCCAAAGGGGCCCTGTGCTGCTCCACTGCAGAGGAAGCTTCAAGAAATGCTGGTTTGCTACAGTGTTTTAGCTTGTGAGAGTCTCTGGGACCTTCCCTGCTCCATCATGGGGTCACCTCTAGGTGGGTATTAGAGGGAGATTCGTAATTGATTTAACCTTTAATAAATAACTTGGTAATCTTTTGTGGTCCAGTAAGATATGTCTTTAATAGCCTATCCCTTAAAATGTTTTCCCTGACCCCAATAAGTGTCACCTTAAAGATTGTTTCTCTAGCACAGTGTTCTTCAAACTTTGAGAGGCCCTAAGGCCACTTCAAGAGGCTAAAAGATTCTGTAAATTTCCCAACCTATTCTTAGTTACTGTCATCAGAAATGCTTCTGAGGATCTACTTTTCTCTAAATTAACAGATTTTTGTCATTTTGCACCTCAGAGCAATGCGACAGTGGCAGGGATAGGAACGGGTTAGGGGTGGGTGAGAGACAAACAGTTTTTAGAGTGAGGATTCAAGTACAATCTCACTCATTCTGGCTTTTCTTGCCCTCGACAACTCCTGTTACCCAGTGTCTCAAGATAGTCTCTTCTTTATTCTTTCTGAGCTGAGATGGTAGGATTCAACCACATTAGGTGTTAAAAACAATCATTTGATGGCAATAAGGAACCTTTACAGGAGTCAGATTGTTCAGAAGGAATCTCCTCACCCACTTTCTGCCTCTTCTGTTCTGTTTTCCATGAGCTTTCCTGGATACTTCTTTGAGACACTGGTGTGACTTGCTCTAGCACTCTGGATCACTTTAGGGACTAACATGAAAAACACCTCAGGTCATCTTAGACCATGATTTTAAAACATTGATCTAAAATGATCCACTCAGGTCACCTTGATTCTTCCCCTTAATACTCCTTTGAGCCCAAACAGGGCAAAATAAGTTTTCTTATGCTCCAGACGAGTCTGAAAATAGCCTAATGTTTAGTGTAGGTTACAACCTGAAAGCATTTTTTTAGGAGGTTGACTGTGATAGAGATTTCTATTTCCTTTACAGGTCATTTTACCTGGGACAAATACCTAAAAGAAACATGTTCAGTCCCAGCGCCTGTCCATTGCTTCAAGCAGGTAATTGATTCTCAACATCTTTAGTAGGTGGGAGGCAAATAGTCTTTTCTGGTCCTTAGACAAGCAAAACATGAGGTGGGAGCCCTTGGGCTTCTCACCTGAAGTCCCCAGAATAAACTTCTATGGGAAGAATACAACTCAAGACTCAAAACTCACTATGAGTTTTAGACATTCTCCCCAGCTTCATCCCAAGTAACACCTTCTCCATCTCTTCACCTCCTTGAGGCTATTCTGTGTTACTGAAAACAGTCGCTAATTTTTACTGCAGCTATTAGTTCAGGCAGATAGGAAACAGAGTTATAGCCCTTAGACAATTCTTGAAAGTGGAGCAGTATTCATATCTCTGTATTCAACTCCCCTGCCACAATCTTATCTTTCCATAAGAATACTGGCACTGAATCCCATTGGGGAGTGTGTTAGGACCTCATCAGAGGACATTCAGAGCTTCCTACATAGGATTAAGTGCCCCATACAATGTACAGATGATGTTGACTATATCAGTACATGATAAGGCTAGTAAACAAAGAAGTGTCCTGTTGCTAAATAGAGCTACGCATCAGTAAGTTGTTTATATCTCCCTCCCTTTAGTATTCAATCATTATTTCCACAAACTGTCAATGTTTCACTTTGAGTTTTAATTTTGTCTATGCTCTAAATAAAATAAAAGTACAAATTTAGGACTTTTGCTCATTTGAAATAGCAGACACTAAATTCCTACTCCCACTTGAAATGATTTAAAAAAACAAAATATATTAAATAATAGTTTTCAAGTTGCTGAAGATCAGGCAACCAAGCACAGTGATCTCTGAGAGATGGAAAACAAATGAGTTGAGCCCCCTTATATTTAGTGCCTTAAGATAGTTTTGAGACCATGGCCCAGGAAAGGGAAACCCAGGTTGAGCCTGGGAGATTCCCTAAGTTTAGGAGATGGAACTGAGAGCCCAGGGAAACTAGAATTTTCAGAACAGAGTACCAGAGAAGAGAAAGCTGCACAGAAAGAAAACTGTGGAAACCCCCCTTCAAGTGTTCATCAAAGTACCGTTGTTCAGTATATGCATGTGAGCATCCAAGCCAAGGGAAAAACCGTCTGAAAGGATTAGAAGGATAGTAAAAGGCTAGAGCCTGGTGTTCACACAGGACTGGGAATAGTGCCTGATCCCACCAGCTAGACTGGAAAATCTCACAATTCATGTGGCATTGGGTGGAATACTTGGGAAGTTCCTGCTCAGTAGTGGTAAATGATTAGCCTCAGGATTAGCATGCTCTGAACCTGCCTAACAAACTAAAAGCAAGACTCAAAATGATCAAATTATTTCCAAGTAACGTAACTGCATCTAGGAACACAGCACAAGAAGGGACTGCAAAAATATCCAGCACCTAACAGGTAAAAGTCACAATGTCTGGCATCCAGTCAAAGATAATCCAGCATGTAAGGAGGCAGGAAAGCATAACTAATAATGAACAGAATAGTCAATCAATTGAAACAGAACCTATACAAATCTTAGAATAGCAGATAAAAACATTAAAACAATTAATTATTTTAATTGTGTTCCATATGGTTGAAAGTTAAGCAGAGACATGGAAGATATAAAAAGACTCACATTGAACCACTATGTGCAAAATGAAAAATACACTAGATGGGAAACAGTTAATGGTAGAAAACAAGATTAATAAATGTGGAAACGTAGCAATAGAAGATATCCAAAATGAAACACAAAGAGAAAAAAGAATTTTTAAAAGATGAAAAAGAGATCATTGAGGCATGGGATAACTTCATAGACCATGTAATTGGAGTACCCAAAGGAGAGAAGAGATGGGGGACTGAAAAAGTACTTGAATATAAAAAGGCAAAAAATTTTCCACAATTGAGGAAAACTAAATCCACAGATTCAAGAAGCTAAATGATCCCCTAAAAAAAAGAAACAAGAAGAAAACTATACTAAGGCATGTCATAAATTATCAAAACTAGGGATAGAGAACATCTTAAAAGCAGCCAGAGAAAAAAAGACACCTTATATACAGGGGAACCAAGATAAGAATGACATTATATTTTCTTGTCATAAACAATGCAAACAAGAAGAAAGTTGAGTAACGTTTTCAAAGTGTCAGAAGAAAAACTGTCAACCCAGAATTCTATATCCAGCAAAAATATCTTCCAAAAATGAAAGCCAAATAGAAATACTTTCAGATACACAAAAACTGAAGGAATTCATCACTAGCAGACTCACTGTAAGAAATGTTAAACGAAGTGCATCTTGCAGAAGGAAAATGTTACCAGATAGAATTACAGATCTACAAAAAGGAATGAAAGTCACTAGAAATTGTAATTACAAGGGTAAATACTTAAGATGTTCTTATTAAGTCTCTGTAAAGATAATTGACTGTATAAACAATGATAATAACATTGTGTTGTAGAGGCGATAACATGTATTAGTAAAATGTATAATAACAATAGCATAAAAGCCAAGAGGGGAGAAATCTTAAGTATACTATTATAAAATTCTTGTTAATTTTATTTAATATTAATAAGTATGAAGTAGTATAAAATTACTTGAAGATAAACTGATAATTTAAATATGTTTACTCTAAACCCCAAAGCAACCACTAAAATAATAGAAAACAAATAGCAAGATGGTGGATTTAAGTCCAGCCATATCAATAATCTAATGATAAATGGTCTGGTCTAAATGGCCCAGTTAACAAACTGAGATTGTCACATTGGATAAAAAGTAAGACCCAATTATATACTGCCTGCAAGAAACTGTGCTTTAAATGTAAAGACACAAATAGTTTAAAAGAATGGGAAATTTTACCATGCTGACATTAAGCCATAATAAGGCTGAAATGGCATTTTAATGTCAAAGTATATTCCAGAAGCAAAGGATATTATCAGGTATAAATACAGTAATTTCATCATGAAAAGGGGTCACACAGTCCTTACATGAAGCAAAAAATGATAGAACTGTAAGGAGAGAGATCAATCTAAAATTTGTCTGTAGGGCTCTCTATAATTAAAGAACAAATAGAAAATCAGCAAGTATATAGTAGACTTGAGCAATGCTATCAACCAACTTAACCTAATTGACATATAGAGAACACTCCCCAATAACAGAATATACATTCTTTTCAAGTGCATACAGAGCATTTACCAAGTTAGACCATATTCTAGACCATAAAATAAGGCTTGATAAATTTAAAAGGATTTAAGTAATACAAAGTATGTTCTTTGATTACATTGGAATTAAATTAAAAATCAATAGCAGAAAGTTACCTAGAAAATCTCCAAATATTTGGAAACTAACACATTTCTAAACACCTCATGGATATTTAGAAACACAAAAAGGGACGTTAGAAAGTATTTTCAACTAAACGAAATGAAAGCAGAACATTTCAGAATCTGGAACACTGCTAAAGCAGTAATTTGAGGGAAACTTACAGCACTAAACGCCTATATTAGAAGAGAAGTTTAATTTAGTGACCTCACCTTCCACTTTAAAAAACTAGGGAAAAAAAGAGAAAGTTAATAATAAAAATAGTTATTTTTTAAAAGAGCAAGAAAATCATAGAAATTAGAGCATAAGTCAATGAAATAAAAAACAGAAAAACAACAGAGAAAATTATTGAAACCAAAAGCTGGTTCTTTGCAATGATCAATAAAAGTGATAAACCTCTAGATAGATTAATCAATAAAAGAAAACACAAATTACTAATACCAGAACTGAAAGAAATAACATCACTATTAATTCTACATATATTAAAAGGGTAGTAAAGGAATATTAGGAACAAATTTATGCCTTTAAAATTTGACAAGTTAGATGAAACAGATAATTTTTATGAATGACACAAATTACCAAAGCTCACTCAAGAAGACAGAAAATCTGAATAGTACTATTTCTGTTACAGAAGTTGAATTTGTAGTTAAAAACTTTCCCACAAAGAAAATTCCAGGCCTAGAAAACTTTGCTGGTGAGTTGTTCCAAACATTTAAGGAAAAAGTAATGCAAATTCTACACAGACTCTTCCAGAAAGTTTAAGAGAAAGGAATACCTGCCAACTCATTCTATGTGGTAAGCATTACTCTGATACCAAAACCAGGCAAAGACATTGAAAGGAAAGAAAACTACAAAGCAACATCCCATATGAAAATACATGTAAAAATTCTAAACAAAAATTTTTTTCAGTTTCAATTTTTATTCTCTCAGCATCAAACATCCTTACCTTTTTCTGCTACTATATTTTTATTTTTTTTTATTTTTTTAAAAATTTTATTGGCATATACTTGATTTACAATGTTGTGTTGGTTTCAGGTGTATAGCAAAGGGAGTCAGTTAAACAACAGTTTAAGAAATTGACTCCAACGATATATAAAAATAATTCATCATGACCAAGTGGGTTTTAATTCCTATAATGCAAGGTTGATTTAACATTCAAAAACCAATCAATATAATGCACCATATGGACACACTAATGAAGAAAAATTATGATCATCACAATAGATGCAGAAAAAGTATCTAAAAAAATCCAATGTCCATTACTAATAAAAACTCTCAACAAACAGGAAATAGAAGGGAATTTCCTAAATCCTAAACTCTAGAGGGTATCTCTGAAAAATCTAGTAATAGCATACTTAATGGTGAAAGACTAAATGTTTTCCCTTCAGGTCAGGAACAAGATAAGGATGTCTGCCCTTGCCATTTCTATTCATTGCTGTAGTACCAATGTTACCAGGCCAAAAAAAGAAATAAAAGCAATCCAGATTGAAAGACTAGAACAAACACCAAAGAAAATAAATCAGTGGCAAATAAGTGAATTGATGGTCAATATTTCATTAGGGAAATACAAAGTAAAATCACAATGAGATATCTCTATACATTTGTTTAAATATCACTCATAAAAAAAAAGACTGACCATACCTAATAGTGGCAAGGATGTGGAAGAAATGGAACTTTCATAAAATACTGGTAAAAATGTAAAATGCATCATTACTTCAGAAAATAATTTGACAGAAAAACTTCAACACACTATTGAGCAAAACAAACAAACCAAGAAAACACTAAATAAACTAGGAACTGAATAATACATCCTTAACATGAAAAAATATGTATACCTCAGAACTAAAGCCAGCATTTTACTCAATGGTTAAAAGTAACTCAATAGAAGATATAATGGAAGAGAGACTCCCATTTACAAAAGCAACAAAAAATTAATATTTAGGAATAAACTAACAAATATACAAAACACTTATATAAAGAAAACTTTAGGGGCTTCCCTGGTGGCACAGTGGTTGGGAATCCGCCTGCCGATGCAGGAGACACGGGTTCAAGCCCTGGTCTGGGAAGATCCCACATGCTGCGGAGCAACTGGGCCCGTGAGCCACAACTACTGAGCCTGCGCATCTGGAGCCCGTGCTCTGCAACCGCAGAGGCCACGACAGTGAGAGGCCCACGCACCGTGATGAAGAGTGTCCCCTGCTCACCGCAACTAGAGAAAGCCCTCGCACAGAAACGAAGACCCAACACAGCCAAAAGTAAATAAATAAATTAATTAATAATAAAAAGAAAGTCTCGGGCCATCCAGCCCCAGAGCCAGGTGTGGGCCCTGCCCTACCTTGGCAGGTAAGGGGCCAAGGAAGCTTTAAAAAAAAAAAAAAAAAAGAAAACTTTAGAAAACACCTTAAAAGCATGATTCATTTTAAAAAATTCATAAAGTAAATGTCAAAATTAAGAGTTTCTGCTCTTATTAATTAATTAATAAAAAGAAAGTCTCGGGCCATCCAGCCCCAGAGCCAGGTGTGGGCCCTGCCCTACCTTGGCAGGTATGGGGCCATGGAAGCTTTAAAAAAAAAAAAAAAAAAAAAAAAACTTTAGAAAACACCTTAAAAGCATGATTCATTTTAAAAAATTCATAAAGTAAATGTCAAAATTAAGAGTTTCTGCTCTTCAAAAGACACTGGTAAGAGAAGGAAAATATAAGCCATAGACTTGGAGAAAATATTGACAAATCACAGAGCTGATAGTAATACTCTCCAAATTTATCTATTGATTTGATGTCATTCCTATCAAAGTCCCAGCTGGCTATTTTGCAGAAAATGACAAGTTGATCCTAAAATCATATAGAAATACAAAGAACCCAGAGTAGCCAGAATAATCTCAGAAAAGGGCAACAAAAATAGAGGATTTCCTGATTTCAAAACTTACTACAAAGCTACAGTATTCAAGACAGTGTGGTATTGGCATAAAGATAGACATATAGAACAGTGGATTTGGTTTGAGAGTCCAGAAATAAACTCCTACATTTATGTTCAATTGATTTTGAACAAGGATGCCAAGACAATTCAGTGGGATTTTCAACAACTAATGCAAGAACAAACTGGATATCCACAAACAAGAGAATGGAGTTCGACCCTATCGCCACACCATATACAAAAATTAACTCCCAAGTGGATGATAGTCATAAGAGCTAAAACTATAAAACTCTTAGAAGAAAACACAGGAGTAATCTTCATGACCTTGGATTAGGCAATGGTTTCTTTGATATGGCACTAAAAGCATAAAACAGAATAAAAAGTGTTGTAGATAGATTGAACTTCAAAATTTATCAAAATTAAAAGGTTTTGTGCTTCCCAAGACACTATCAATAAAGTGAAAAGACCCAGCTGCCTTTTGGGAGAAAATATTTCCAAATCATGGATCTGATGAAGGACTTGTATCCAGAAGATATGATGAACAACTCAACAGTTAAGACAAATAATTTCATTTTTAAATTGGCAAAGAATTTGAATAGATATTTTCCAAATATATACAAATGGCCTATAAGCACATAAACGATGCTTAATATCATTAGTCTTTAGGGGAATGTAAATCAAAACTGCAATGAGATATCACTTCACAAATACTAGAATAGCTGAAATCAAAAAGGCAGACAATAACAAGTGTTCATGAGGGTATCGAGAATTGGAACCCTCATATGTTGCTGGTGAGATTATAACATTCTGTGGCCACTTTAGAGAACAGTTTGGAAGTTATTCAGAATGTTAAACATAGAATTAGCATATGACCCAGCAATCTCACTCCTAGGTGTATACCCAAGAGAAATAAAAACATATTATTACACAAAAATTGATACACAAGTGTTCGTGGCATAATTATATATAAAAGCCAAAAAGAGGAAACAACCCAAATGTCTATGAACTGATGAATGGATAAGCAAAAAATGTAGTATATCCATTACAATGGAATGTTATTCAGCAATGAAAATAAATGAAGTACTGATAAACACTACAACATAGATTCAACCTGAAAACATTTTGCCAAGTGAAGAAAGGAGCCACTCACATATTGTGTAATTTCATTTATATTAAACCTCCAGAATAGGCAAATCCACAGAAACAGAAAGTAGATTAATGGTTTCTAGGCATTGGGTTAAGGGGAGAATGGGGAGAGACTGCTAATGGGTATGGGGTTCCTTTCGGGGGGGGGATTGATTAAAATATTCCAAATTTAGATGGAGTGATATTTGCACAACTCTGTGGATATACTGAAACTCACTGAATTATACACTGTAAAAAGGTACATTTTCTGGTATAGGAGTTAAACAAATACCTACCATATGACCCATCCATTCTACTTTCAGATGTTTACCCCGGAGAAAAGAAAGTGTATTTCCAACGAAGATTTATAGATGGATGTTCACAGATTTATTTGTAATAGTTAAAAAGTAGAAATACAACAAACGTTCATCAGCATGATATACTACTCAGCAGTGAAAGGAAATGAATTATTGATACTTTCAGCAGTATGGATGAGTATTAGAGTAGTTTTGCTGAGTGATCATATCTACAAAAAACCTAAAGTCAACATCATACTTAATGGTGAGAAACTAGAAGCTTTCCCACTAAATCAGGAATAGGAATATTCCCTCTCACCACACCTTTTCAACATCATACTGGAAGTCCTAAATGTAGCAATAGGACAAGAAAAGGAAATAAAAGATATACAGATTGGGAAGGAAAAAATAAAACTGGCTTTGTTTGCAGGTGACATTATTGTCTATGTAGAAAATCTGAAATAATCAACAGTAACAACAACAACAACAACAACAACAAGACACCTAGAATTAATAAGCAATTGTAAGAAGGTTGCAGGATACAAGGTTAATATACATAATACAAGCCTAATCAAAATTCCAGCACGTTATTTTATGGATATTGACAAACTGATTCTAAAGGTCACATGGAGAGGTAAAAGATGTAGAATAGCCAAAATGGTATTGAAGGAGAAGAACAAAGTCAGAGGACTGACACTACCCAGCTTCAAGACTTATTGATAAAGCTATAGTAATCAAGACGATGTGGTGCATATATATGGAATCTAAAAAAATAAAAAGTGGTTCTGAAGAAAGTAGGGGCAGGACAGGAATAAAGATGCAGACATAGAGAAGGGACTTGAGGACATGGGGAGGGGGAAGGGTAAGCTGGGACGAAGTGAGAGAGTGGCATGGACTTATATATACTACCAAATGTAAAATAGATAGCTAAAAAAAGAATAGTAGAGCAGAATGCATGTTATATTTTAATTCATATTTTCTATAGTACTTAGGAAGCTCAGATACACTTTCTGAATGTCATCTATTTTAAATGGCTTTTCATAATGTCGTACTTTTCAGAAATGTAATGTTCATTTTATATCATAGGAAGGAAACATTTTACTTAAAAAAAAGATCTCAGTAGCCCAGTTTACTGAAAATTGAGTTTATTTGACTTCTATGTTTGAGAACTTGTCTTTAAAAGCCAAATACATTGGCCAGTGAAACAAAATGAAGAAGTTATCCCAATGGAAGATCTAATTAGTAGCTACATATTTACCATTTCCTTAATGGGCTATTATCCTGAAAGTTTAACTGAATTGTTTTTTTTTTTTGAAAATTCATAAATTGACAGGAGACATTGGCCTTCTTGCATTTTCTTTTAAGAACATCAGTTCTTAACAATATAATTGAAGTAATAATTATTTATAAATACTTTTAGTAATCCATAGTTTAATTAATTTTTTCCAGCTGTGGTTTCCTTAAGGGTACAGCAGGGACAATGCAATTTTACCTTAAAGAGTTGTGAAGATTATATAATCTAACAGATGGAAAACACTTCGTAAACTATAAAATGTAGTACAAATATAAAGTATCAGCTCTACTAACATAGGTTATTTGGACCTATTTTATTATTGTTTTTCCTGTGTTGCATTTTTCCCTTTGACACATGCTCCCTCCCAAAGACTGTCCTATTCACATATCACAGATTTGATGGTTAGGGTAGAAAGGAGTACACATGTCCTTGCCTACAAATTTTAGTAGTTGTGTTTAAAGAAATGCTCTTTGATAGAAATTAAGACCCCCTTAAATGATCAAATAGTTGTTGTATTTAAGTTTTCTAATGTTTTAATTAAAAGACTTAAAATTCTCAAAAAAAAAAAAAAAGAGAATGTGGTGTTAGCAAAAGAAGAAACAGATAGGTAAATGGAACAGAATAGAGAGCCCAGAAACAGTCCCATAAAAATATAGTCAGCCTATCTTTGACAAAGGAACAATGCCAATACAGTGGAGCAAAGATTGTCCTTTCAACAAAGGTCTTAACAACTGGACAGCTGCATGCAAAAAAAAAAAAGGGAATTTATATATGGATCTTACACCCTTCACAAAAATTAATTCAAAATAGACCACACACTTAAATGTGTAGAACACAAAACTATAAAGCTCCTAGAAGATAACATAGGAGAAAACCAAGATGACCTTGGATATGGCAATGACTTTTTAGATACAACACCAAAGGCACAGTTCATGAAAGAAATAATTGATAAGCTGGACTTCATTAAAATAAAACCTTCTGCTCTGTGAAAGACACTGTCAAGAGAATGAGGAGACAAGCCACAGACTGGGAGAAAATATTTGCAAAAGACATGTCTGACAAAGGACTTATCCAAAATATACAAAGAACACTTAAAAACTGGAAATAAAAAAATAACTCAAAAAATGGGCCAAAGATGTTAACAGACACCTCACCAAAGAAGGTCGGCAGATGACAAAAAAGCATAAAAAAGATGTTCTAAATCATATGTCATCAGAGAAATGCAAATTAAAACAACAGTGAGATACCACTGCATACGTATTGTAATGCCAAAATCCAAAACACTGATAACACCAAGTTCTGGCAAGGATGTGGAGCAATAGGAATTCTCATTCATTGCTTGTGGGAATGCAAAATGTTGCAGACGTTTTGTAAGACAGTTTGGTGATCTCTTATAAACTAAACATACTCTTACCATACAATCTGGCAATTGCCTTCCTTGGTATTTACCCAAAGGAGTCGAATATTTATGTCCACACAAGAACCTGTGTATATTTATGGATGTTTAATGCAACTTTATTCATAATTGCCAAAACTTGGAAGCAACCAAGATGTTCTTCAGTAGGTGAATGGATAAATAAACTGTGGTATAGCCAGACAATGGAATATTATTCAGCCCTAAAAAGAAATGAGCTATCAAGCCATGAAAAGACATAGAGGAAGCTTAAATGCAGCTTACTAAGGGAAAGATGCCAATCTGAAAAAGCTATGTACTGTATGATTCCAACCATATGACATTCTGGAAAAGGCAAAACTATGGATACAGTAAAAAGATCAGTTGTTGCCAATGACTGAGTGGATGAGTAGGCAAAGTACAGAGGATGTTTAGTGCAGTTAAACTATTTTGTATGATCCTATAATGATTGATACATGTCTACATTAGACCAAATTCATAGAATATACAACACCAAGAGAGAACCCTAATGTAAACTGTGGACTTTGGGTGATTATGATGTGTCAGTGTAGGTTCATCAGTTTTAACAAATGTGGTAGGGGATGTTGATAATAGGGGAAACTCTGCACCTGTTACGGCAGGATGTTTATGGGAAAGCTCTGTACCTTCCTCTCAGTTTTGCTAAGTTTTGAACCTAAAACTGCTCTAAAAAAATGTGGTCGTAACAAAAAAATAATGAATTATTGATACATTCAACAAATGAATGAATATCAGAATAGTTATGCTGAGTGAAAGAAAGTAGACCCCCAAAAAAAGTATATTTTCTATGATTCCATTTAAGTCTAGAAATGCAAACCAGTCTACACTGATAAAAAGTAAAGCAATATTTGCCTGGAAAGAGGGGTCTGGGAAGAGTTAGACAGAGAGATTATAAAAGGATATGCAAGACTTGAGAGTGTGTCCATGTTCCTTATCTTGATTGTGGTGATGTTTTCCAGGGTGTACGTGATGTATATGGTGTCATGAGTGTATACATATGTCGGTACTTACCAAAGTGTATAGTTTATTGTATGTCAATTATAACTAAAAGTTGTTTTAAAAAATAGGTATTGATTTGTAAGTTAATGTCGAAGTAAGAAAAAAAATCAACTGCCAGTGGTTAGTCTGTGTGGTAGACATACAAACCAATACACTGAAATGCTCCATGAAGAGACACTAAGGATATGATAGTTTAATAAGATGATGTCTAAAAAGAAAATGTTAAGAACACCTGGAGGGTTAAGGATTTGGAGGCGATAGGATGAAAAACAGCATTTAAGCAAGGGCCACTTGAGACACTCTTGTCCTTTTCTTACTGGTGAGTCGATATTTGATGCTTCAGTGGAAAGTAATTTTTTCCCTTTCATTTTACATTTCAGTGTTTATTTTGTATGAAACCCTTCCTAAGTATTAGGGAATAATTCAGGGGGGTTGTTCCTGACCCAGCTGTAACCAGTTTGAGTCCAAAGCATAAACTTTCAGGTTCCATCTCTTAATATCCTTACTGAAAATGCCATTTATTCTTAGTTTGCCTAATCCCCATGGCTTGTTCTCCGCAGTCCTACACACCTCCAAGCAACGAGTTCAAGATCAGTATGAAATTGGAAGCACAGGATCCCAGGAACACCACATCTACCTGTATTGCCACAGTAGTTGGACTGACAGGCGCTCGCCTCCGCCTTCGCCTTGATGGCAGCGACAACAAGAATGACTTCTGGCGTCTGGTTGACTCAGCTGAAATCCAGCCTATCGGGAATTGTGAGAAGAATGGGGGTATGCTGCAGCCCCCTCTGGGTGAGTAACTAGACCCAAGCTCTCCCTAGTCCATTAGTTATCTTCCCCAAATTGTACATCCTGTTAAAGGAAAACAGGGTCTTCTGCGTATCCCTTCTTTTTCATATGGTCCGAAAGAAAAGGCGCACCTAAAATGACCTGAAAAATCTGGACCTGTCCATTCTACATTAATTTATAATATCCAAGCTTCTCCCAAGCTCTTCTTTTTCTAACAAGAAACCACACATTTCATCCTTCTTTGTCACTTCCCCTTTACCCTGAGAAAAAGAGTAGAAGGAGATCTTGACATTTAACTTGCCTCAAAAAACCATAGAGTTTTCGCCAAATCCTACAGTGATAACAGGAAGTGAGAGAAAAATCTCCCAGTAGAAAGGATGACTATTACAAAGATCTGTTATCTCCTTTCCCCTAAATTTTTACTTGGTCCTTGGAATTTTCTCACTTTGAATCAATTATTAAGTAAAGTGCATTATTTTACTTAAACTAATAACCCCACTGTATTTTTCTTCTCAAGATCAGATTCACCTTTTTTTGCCTCTATATACCCGAATGATTTAGCCCATCTCATCAGTTACTATTAATCACTATTGCAGTGAGTCTCAACAGAGGATAGAGAGAGATGGGTTATAGGCTATGTTCCCTTCAGGAGACTGTGCTAAATTAAATGAACATTAGAGGACAGTATCATTTGAAAGACCTCCCCAGGTGGTTATTTAACATTTTCCTCCATTAAAAAAAATTATTTGTAATGTAAACTTTCAAATGTATACAAAAGTAGAAAAAAATAGCACAGTGAATGTCCATGTATCCTTTATCCTTGATAGTCAGTCTTGTTTTCTTTGTACCTATACACACTCCCTGCCTGCTCCTGCCCAATTGCCTAAACATAGTATTTTATCATTAAATATTTAGTATGTATCTCTCATAGTTAATATTTTAAAAGCATAATCATAATAACATTATCACATGTAAATAATGATAATTCCTTAATATCAACGAATATTTACTCAGTGTTTAAATTTTCCCTACTGTCTGTCTATCTGTCTGTCTCTTTCTCTCTCTCTTTATTCCATTTTCTTTGAATCAGGATCCAAATAAAATCAACATATTGCAGTTGGTTGATATGTCCCTTAAGTCTCTTTTAGTCTATGGGTTCTCCTTCTCTCTCTTATTTTTTCTTGCAACTTATTTGTTGAAAAACCTAAGTCATTTGTCTTTAAATTTTCCCACAATTAGATTTTGCTGATTGTATCTCTGTGGTATCATTTAACGTGTTTCTCTGTCCTCTCTTCCTAGAAATTGGTAACTAGATCTAGAGGCTTGATCAGGTTAAGGTTCAATTTTTTCAATAAGAATATTTCATAGGTGGTGGTCTTTATTAGGAAGCATATATGGTCTGGTTGTCTCTCATTTTATAATGTAGCAGCCATTACTGCTTATGGTCTAGAGCAGGGGTTGACAGATTTTCTTAAAGAGTCAGATAGTAAATATTTCAGGCTTATGGGCCATACCTTCTCTGTTGTAACTAGTCAGCTTTGTCCTTGTAATATGAAAGTAGCCGTAGATGATACATAAACAAATGGGCAAGGATGTGCTCCAATAAAGCTTTATTGACAAAAACAGGTGGCCAGCCTTCTGGCTATAGTTTGCTGACCCCTGATTTAGACCCATCACTTCATAATGGTTGCAAAATGGGAAATTTTAATATTATCATTCGGTCCACGTAAATTAAATGGAACATGTCTATTAAAATAAACTTTCATCAACTATTTGGTTATCCTAAAGTACAGTTCATGCAGGAAAGACAGTTTAAATGCTTGATTCTTTTCTTTATTTACCAATTTTCAAAATAATAAATTGGATTACCATCATCCTCCAAAATTATTTATGGATAGTGTTGTTGTTGTTGTTTAGTATCATAAACTCAAAGATTCTTATATAACTGATGTGTTTCACTCCATTGCACTAACTGTCCTTATTGATTCTTGAATTATCCCATCTTTGGCATCATATATATATAAATCATTCTTAAAGTGAAATCTATAAAACAGAGTATATTCAAAGAAATCCCCTTCACCTTATCCCTTTCTTCTGCTATAGGGTAACCACTTTCTTTTAATTTAATAGTTTATACTCCATTTTTTAAAAAATAAACAGGGCTTCCCTGGTGGCGCATTGATTGAGAGTCTGCCTGCCGATGCAGGGGACGCGGGTTCGTGCCCTGGTCTGGGAGGGTCCCGCATGCTGCGGAGCGGCTGGGCCCATGAGCCATGGCCGCTGAGCCTGCGTGTCCGGAGCCTGTGCTTCACAACGGGAGAGGCCACAACAGTGAGAGGCCCGCGTAACGCAAAAAAAAAAAAAAAAAAAAAAGCAAATATATCCGTGTGAGTGTGTGTGTGTACATACATACATATGTATCCCCTGTCTTCTTATATAAATGACAGCATATTATACATACTTTCCTCAATCTTACTTTTTTCATTTAGCAATATATCCTAAATATATCCTGACTTCTTAGTTGTATGAAGATGTTCCTCATTCCTTTTTGTAGCTGCATAGTACCATAAGATTCTCAACTTACTTTATGAATCACTGTTTAGAAGCATCTTGATAGGCTATTAAAAAATGTAAGTTCCCAGGGATAATGGTGACCATCTAAATCAAAATCTTTCCATAAATTCTCTTGAAATATACAGATCAAAAAGAAAAGAAAATCAAACCACCCATAACTCATGCCTAAACATAACCAGGAGTCAAGAATACCACAGATGGGAATGTAAATTGATACAGCCACTATGGAGAAGAGTATGGAGGTTCCTTAAACAACTAAAAATAGAACTACCATACAACCCAGCAATCCCACTACTGGGCATATACCCTGAGAAAACCATAATTCAAAATGAGTCATGTACCACAATGTTTATTGCAGTTGTATTTACAATAGCCAGGACATGGAAGCAACCTAAGTGTCCATCGACAGATGAATGGATAAAGAAGATGTGGCACATATATACAATGGAATATTATTCAGCCATAAAAAGAAACGAAATTGAGTTATTTGTAGTGAGGTGGATGGGCCTAGAGTCTGTCATACGGAGTGAAGTAAGTCAGAAAGAGAAAAACAAATACCGTATGCTAACACATATATATGGAATCTAAAAAAAAAAAAGAAAGGTTCTGAAGAACCTAGGGGCAGGACAGGAATAAAGATGC
>NC_041216.1:3056973-3076247 GCF_002837175.3 Physeter macrocephalus
AGCTAGTGGGAAGCAGCCGCATAGCACAGGGAGATCAGCTAGGTGCTTTGTGACCACGTAGAAGGGTGGGATAGGGAGGGTGAGAGGGAGGGAGACGCAAGAGGGAGGGGATATGGGGATATATATATATATATACATATATATGTGTATATATATATATATACGTATAGCTGATTCACTTTGTTATAAAGCAGAAACTAACACACCATAGTAAAGCAATTATACTCCAATAAAGATGTTAAAAAAAAATACCACAGATTTCAGTAACTTGTTGTCTACATGTTCAGAAATAAAGATCTGAAACCGCTAGAGCTAGTACCCACCCCATACCCGAATGAAGAGTTTTATGTAGGTAGAAACTACTTTAAAAAGGGAGAGGACAATGGGAGCCTAACACAGCCAAAATCACCCCCAGAAAAAGACAGTCCCATCCACAGTGGGAAATACTGAAAGAGAGCTAAGAGCTACTTGATTAGAGCCTTGGCTACTGGAGAATCAGAAGAAAGAGAGTGAATTAAAAGAGTGAGGGACGAGTGATAGCAGTCTTGGGAAGACAACTACCTTTGTGGGAAAGGTAGCTATAATATTGAAGGAAAAGAAGGAAACCATGGGTAGTGATTTAGAGTTATGCAGGAACAAAAGAGAATCATAAAATCAAAAGACATATAAACCTTCCCATCCCATCCCAAATAGGCTCATCTACTAAAGAAACTTCATTTCACTATGCCAACAGAAAACTCATGACCCAAGATCCCTGCCAAAATGGAACATCCTGTTTTTTGCAAGCCCAGGAAAATATAAGACATTTCAAAGGATTAGGAAACAGCAGTCAACATCTATAAAAAGCTTCTACGTGAAGAAAAACAGAAATAGAGGATAAAACCATTTTAACTATTGAAAATGCTACAGCCAAAATCAGTGAGTAGCCAGAGGAAAACTGTTGCACAATAACCCATCTCAAATAAGTATTGACAGATATGAAAAAATAAATACCTTGAATCAAAAATTTTAAGTCATACTAGAAATGCACAATAGACAGGAAGATGTGAAAATAGAATTGTTCAAACTGAAGAAAAAAATTGAAAGAAAAATAAAACTGTTCTGTTGCAACCCATCTCAGATTAAATAAGTATTGACAGATATGAAAAAATAAATACCTTGAATCAAAAATTTTAAGTCATACTAGAAATGCACAATAGACAGGAAGATGTGAAAATAGAATTGTTCAAACTGAAGAAAAAAATTGAAAGAAAAATAATCTCAGTTGAAGACTCAATTCCAGGGTACCCACTGGGACAATAGATTCAACTGGAAATATAATAAGGGACATTGAGAAGAGAAATAAAAATAAATATTAGAGAAGGTTTAAAAGTATCAGAAAGGAACTGTTAGATATAGAACATAGTCCACAAAGATCCAATGTGTATATATATTTGTATATATCCAATGTGTTTATGTATGTGTATACATATATATTTGGAGTCCCTGAAGAAGATAAACAGAATTAATACTTAAAATTGTAATATAAGAAAATTTTCCAAAAATTAAAGAACACCTAAACCTTCATATTGAAAGGGCCTACCTTATTCCTGGAAAAATTGATCTAGATTGGTCAACTCTAAGACATATTCTAGTAAAACTATTATACTCTAAGAATAAAGAAAAATTCATCTAAGCCTCCAGCAACAAGGCCAAATTACTCACAAGGGAAAGAAAGTCAGGTTTGCATCATACTTCTCAACAGCAAAATACAAAGCAAGACTAAGTGGAGCAGCGTTTTTAAGAAATTCAAGGAAAGAAAATGAAAAGACAGGTTTTATATCTAGACAAGCTGTTTTTTCAAGTCCTGAGATTATACTGAAAGAGTTTTCAACATGCAAGAATTCAGGAAATATTGTGACCCCAAGCCCTTCCTAAGGAATCAATTATGGAAAGAGCTCCATCCAAACAACAGATGATCGATCTAAGACAAAAACAAAGGAAGGGACAAGAGTAGAATAGTATGGTATCCGTCTGGATCCAGTGAAGAAAGAGAACCCACACAGCAGTTTAAACACAAAGTTTAATATACATGTTAACTATAACAGAGGATTGGAGTGAGGGATTGGCTAGTCAAAAGGCAAGAGAACTCTAAAGAATATAAGAAGAGCAGACATAAGGAGAAGCCACTACACTGGGGCAGAGATAGAGCACCCAAGGAAGAGCCTCCCTTCACCCATCTCAGGGCTGAGATGTAGACCTTGTTGGAGGAGGCACAGCTGTGGCTCACTGGATGAGAGAAATCACTGTGGTACCACAGCAGTGGAACTTGCTAGAACTCTGTCCTCCAGGGTGCTGAGAAAGCTGTTCATGGAGAGGTGTGTCTCTGGAGAAACTCTTCTACAGAACCATTTAAGATGGGGAGGGTGGTGCTGCTATGGGCTGCCCTGCACTCCCGGATCTGGGCCACAGGGAAGATGGGGTGCTGCAGGAGCCTGCCAAGCCAACACAATGCAGCCAGAAAGCAAGCCCCTTTCCTCCTGTCGTATCTGTAGATGGGGTCCTGGGTATCACTTAAAACTGATAAACCAAATAGTAGAAGCCTAAGTGAGGAACTAAGGGAATTAAGGACATTATAACATATGTTAGTATGAAGGTAACTACTAAAACAAAATTCCAGAACTTCCTAAATACCAAAGGAACAAAAAGATCAAGAAACAGATGATACAAAGAGATGAACTAAATATGGAAAATGCAGTAAATAAAACATAATGTGACAGAGGTGAGACCAAATGTGTAATTTATATTAATAAATGTAAATGGTTTTAACTCACCTATTAAAAGAAAAAAATTCCAGATTGGTGCTCAAAGTCAAACCTAACTTTATACTCTGTATAGGAGACATACCTCATACCTTAATGCCAAGGATATATGAAGGAACTTCAAACAATATAATAGCAGAGGTTACAATTCTGTTATTAGACATGGTAGAATTAATAAAATAGAAATTATGGTAAATGCAAGGAGACATAGACCAACACACTAATAGGAGAATTAACACACCTCTCTCAAGACAAGACAGGCCAAGAGGACAAAAAGTAACGGGGTTGAAGACTTTAATGAATAAGATAGATCATATGTGTGTGCGTGTATGTATGTATGCATATCAAACTTTATACCCTGGTAAATGCCCTTCCACATTGAAATTTAAAACTCTTTAAACAACTTTTGTTTGAAAAATGGAAATATAAACCAAAATTTTAAAATTCCTAAAACATAATGATAATAAGCATCATATCAGAATTTTGAGATACAATTAAAGCAGTGGTTGGAAGAAAACTTCTAGCCATAAATACCTGACATAAAGAAAAATGAAAGGATAAATATTACGAATTTAAATTCCCAATTCAAAAAGCTAGAAAAAGTTACACTCCAAAGCAGACACAAAGGAGAAATAAGTAGAAGAAAAAATAAAGATAGAGAGATTAATGTGGTAGAAAATAGAAAAGCAGTAAATCAAAATACTGTTTCTTTGGAGCAAACCTCAACAAAATAACAAACCACTAGTTAGCCTAATAAAGAAAAAAAAAGAATAAGCACAGATATACAAAAGTAGAAATGACAATGACGGGAATAGCTCTATGTAAACTAGGAAAGCTAGGTGAAATAGGAAAATACTGTTTGTCAAAACTGACCCTAGGAGCATCACATATGTTTTCAAAGCACTTACATCGAAGTACCGCATGCAGATTATTTTAGAGGGAAATCCTACAAAACCTTGAATACCAGATAATCTCAATGCTACTTAAGTTGTTGTACGTCAGTGATACCCAACAGAACTTTCTGTGATGATGGAAATGTTTTGTGTCTTTGCTGTCCAGTATGGTAGTCACCAGCCACATGTGTCTGTAGAGCACTTGAAATGTGTCTACTGCAACTAAAGAATTGAATATTTAATTTTATTTTAATTATAATTTAAAGTTAAAAACCTATGTGGTTGTTGGCTACCGTACTAGACAGTGCACTTCTAGATCACAGAAAAAGGAAAATATCCAAATTCTTTTTATGAAGCAGGTAGAACTTTGATACTTAAACCTGATTTAAACACACACACGTGCGCGCGCACACACACACACACACACACAGCCTCGTGTGAATATTATTACAAAACACCTAAATAAAATATTAGGAATTAGAGTTCAACATATTTACAACAATAATTCATCAAGACAAAGTAGCTTTTTTTTTCTGGGAATGAAAAGAATATTTAACTTCAGAAATACCATTAATGGACTTCACCATATTAAAATAGCTAAGGAAGAAAGTCATATGAACTTCAGCAAAAATCAGCACACTACTGAGGACTCAAATTTCTCAATTTCAAAACTTACTACAAAGCAACAGTACTCAAGACATTGTGGTACTGGCATAAATTGAACATAGACTTATAGATAAGAGGATTCGATTTGAGAGTCCAGAAATAAACCCATACATTTATGCTCGGTTGATTTTCAACAAGGGTGCCAAGATAATTCAGTAGGGGTTTTCAACAGCTGGCACAGGGACAACTGGATATCTACATACAAAAGAATGAAATTGGACCCCACTTCCACACCATATACAAAAATTGACTCCAAGTGGATAATAGACCTAAATGTAAGAGCTAAGACTATAAAACTCTTAGAAGAAAACATGGGAGTAAATCTTCATGACCTTAGATTAGGCATTAGGTTTCTTAGATATGGCACCAAAAGCACAAACAACAGAAGAAAAACTAGATAAATGGGCTTCAAAATTAAAAGCTTTTGTGCTTCCAAAGACACTATCAAGAAAGTGAAAAGAGCCCACACGATGGGAGAAAATAGGCAAATCCAAAAATGCAGAGGGTAGGTTAGTGGTTTCCAGGGATTGGGATGAAGGGACAATGGGGGGTGGCAGCTAATAGATATGGGTTTTCTTTTTGGAGGAGTGATGAAAATGTTCTAAAATTAGATAGAATGATGTTTCATAACTCTAAAAACCACTGAATCGGATATTTAAAAGTATAAATTGAGTTACATCTCACTAAAGCTATTATTTTTTCAAAATCACATGTCCGATTCAACAAGTAGTATTGGGAAAACTGGATATCCACATGCGAAAGAATGAAGTTGGACCTTTACCTTACACCATTATACAATAACTAACTCAAAATGGATCAACAACCTAAATGTAGGAGCTAAAACTGTAAAACTCTTAGAAGAAGACATAGGGAAAAAGCTTCATGACGCTGGAATTGGCAATGATTTTTGGACATGACACCAAAAGCACAGGCAACAAAAGAAAAAAATAGTTAAATTTGACTGCATCAAAATTTAAAATTTTGTTTATCAAAGGACACTTTTAACAGAGTGAAAAGGGAACTCATGGAATGGGAGAAAATATTTGTGAATCATATATCTGGTAAGGGGTTAATATCCAGAATATATTTTTTAAAACTCCTTCAGTTCAACAACAGCAAATAAACAACCTGATTAAAAAATAGGCAAAGGACTTGAATAGACATTTCTCTAAAGAAGATATACACGTGGCCAATAAGCACATGAAAAAATGCTCAGCATCAGTAATCATTTAGGGAAATACAAATCAAAAACACAATAAGATAATACTTCACACCCATTAGGATGGCTATTATCAAATAAATAGAAAATAACAAGTGTTGGTGAGGATGTGGAGAAATTGGAACCATGTGTATTGTGTACTGGGAATGTAAAATGTTACAGCCACTATGGAAAACAATATGTTTCCTCAAAGAAGTTAAAAATAGAATTACATGTGATCTAGCAATTCCACTTTGGGGTAGATAGGCAAAAGAATAGAAAGCAGGGACTAAAGGAGATATTGGTATACCTATATTTAGCAGCATTATTCACACTATCCAAGAGGTCAAAACAACCCAGGTGTCCATTGACAGAAGAATGGATAAATAAAATGTGGTATATACACACAGTGGAATATTATTCAGCATTAAAAAGTAAGGAGATTCTGACACATGCCACAATGTGGATGAATCTTAAAGATATTATGCTATTATAAATGAAATAAGCCAGTCACAAAATGACAAATGCTGTATGATTCCACTTATACAAGGTACCGAATATAGGCAAATTCATAGCGACAGAAAATAGAATGGCGGTTGCAAGGAGCTGGGAAAGGGGAGAGGGGAATGGGGAGTTACTGTTTAATGGGCAGAGTTTCGTTTGGGGAAGATGAAAAAGTTCTGGAGATGGTGGTAATGGTTACACATTGATGTGAATGTACTTAATGCCATTTACTTTTGAGAAAGAAGGGGAAATATACGTGTATACACACACATGCACATATATATAATGTACATGAACTTACATATATTTTGTATACTTAGTTTTATAAAAAAACACAGGACTGTTAAAACCAGAAAATAACAAAAAGGTCACCAATTGGGAGTGTCTGGGAATAGGGTGGAAAACATAGAAATGAGAGTGAGACTTCTCTAAAAATACCCTTTTATATTCTTTTGACTTTTGAATTATATAAATGTCTTAATACATAAAATTAAACCAGAAAAAAAAGATGAACAAGCCATATCCTAAAATTGACTATAAACAGAAACAAACTGAACTCTGTATCAAATGGATATCATAACCACATTGAAAAAAGAGTTCAAACAACTTGAACACAGAACCTTCACAGTACACCCTCAATGGGACATATTTCAAAGGAAAATGGAACTGCAAAGAAATTCTGACTTTTTCTTAATAATGTTAGTGGTTTTGCCCTAATAATCTGAAACTATTTTGCATGTATTGAAGATAGAGCAAATGAGTAAATAAGATACAAGTATGGGATGGAAAAGATGAAGAAGAACCCTTGCAGTGTAGGATTTGAATTGGAGGTATGTTATGAACTCTTAACTTAAAATAGGTATATAAGTATATATTAATATGTATTAAAATATAAATAAATATATATTAATATAATACTTATTCACTTAGAATATTTACGTATGTATATGTATATATTCTAAGGTAATACATGTGTATGTATATGTATGTATATATTCCAAGCTCTGTTGAAAAGGCCTGGAAACAATGACTCCTCAGTAGCAGTGGGAGCACCTTGATTTGATTTCTAAATCCCATTCTCCACTAAAAGGAGTCATGGCTCCTTGGAACAATGGCTGATTCCAAGACTGAGCAACAGAGAAAATGTAAGTTGAATATGGAAGATCTTATTATGCCAGAAAGCAAAGAAGTCTCAAAGAATGATGGGTACATATCAGAAGGATACAGGAACCAGTTTAAAGGGACTCTTTGACTAGCCAAAATTGGAAAAATATGACCATCAAAGAGAATAATAAAAATAGAAGAACAATAGTAATAGCCTCATGGGTCCCTAGTGATACACAAGGAAAAAAAAAGTTGCAGAGAAAGTTCTTCTTTACAGAATATCAGCTAACAAATATAAAGAATGATAGAAAACTATCATTTTGGCAACCACCATTTTAATGGATTCAGACCAGGATAATCAATGAATGCTAAAACAAAGAAAAAAAAAAAGCTTATTGGAGAATAGCACATTCACACAGTCTCAAAGTTTCTCCCCACTGATTATCTATTAATTACAAGGGGAAATTACAGTGAAGAAATCTGTCTGCCATTCCTTAATAAGTGATCAAATTCAGTATCATTAATAATTAGACAAACTGACATTATGTACCGCTTGAAGCAATGAAATGAGAAGTACTCAACATCCCTTATGTAGTATCTTTGTCAAAACTGTTTAGCATTAATGTAATCATAAGGAAACAATCAGAAGACATCCAAATTGTGGGACGTTCTATAAAACAGGCCAGACTCTTCAAAAGTAAAAATTTCATGAAAAACAAAAGGCAACTGGACTATCCTAGATTAAAGGAGACTAAAGAAACTTGACAACCAAATGCAATATGTCATCCGTGATGTATTTTAAAAATTAAACACCTATAAAGATTCGGGGACAGTTGAAGATATTTTTATTTAAATGTATTGGATATGATAATATTGCAGTTCTAAAGGAGAATGTCCTTGTTCTGAGGACAAATGTCTTGATGTGTGTAGAGGTGAAGTCTATATCATGATGTCTCTAACTTTCACATAGTTCAGAGGAAAAACTGTGTGTAGATAGATGGAAAGCAATTGTGGTGAAGTGTTATTAGTTGCTGAATTTAGGTGAAGGGTACATAGTTTGTTCTTGTATTGTTTTTTGCTACTTTTCTCTGGGTTTAAAATTTTTCAAGATAAAAAGTTTTAAATAATTTATGTATATAATTATACATATATATGTGTGTGTGTTCATGTTCCCCAGGCCTCCTCTGGACTTCTCCCCAGAGTTGCTGAATCAGAATTTCTAGGTAATGGGGCTTGGGATCCTGCATGGTAAAGTGGCTCTCCCGAGACTCTAACACAGTTGGTCTATATTTGGGAAGCATTGCTCTAAAGAGCATTCTTCTCCATTAAAATCTTGTGTGGTTTGTGTGTGTGTGTATGTGTGTGTGTTCTGTTCACATAGGAACATTGGTTACTACTTTGCGGAGTCCTCCAGGGAAAAAAGGTGAAAAGGTAGAATGATTCTCAGGTGATGTCAACCTTTTCCTCACATCCCCTTGTTTTACTGGTCCATTCTATCCTTAGACTGAGGTTATTTCTTCTAAACAGGGCTGTCTGGATCACTAATTCTCAAACATGGCTGCTAGTTAAAATCACCTAGGGAGCTCTCAAAAATTTCAGTGCCTAGGCCTTACCTCAGATCAATTAAATCTGAATTTCTGGGAGTGGGATGATGTATTCTTTAATGCTTCCCAGGGGATTTCAGTGTCCAAGTTTGAGAGTCCCTAGGCTAGAGCAGAGCTGGCCTCTAGTGAGGCCTCTAGTCAAGTGTGTCAGGATCCCAGTACAAGCTTCCTGCTCAGCAAACTTAGTCACATGCTCTGATGTCTATGTGGGACATTGACTTGAAAGGAACCCTCTTATGTTCCTGACACTGATCAGTCTTGTCTTATGCTAAATAGCTTCCAGGGCCTGTCAGTAAAAAGGGAGATTTTAAAAGATGCGTATCTCATTTATGGTTATGGAAATTTGAACTCTGTTTATAGAAATTTGGGAGGGGGGATGAAATTTTAGAGAGAAGTAACTTTAACTATGGTATCTTAAATACTCATTTTACAAAGGTAATTTTAAAAATATTCACCAAACTCTCTTCTCTGCAAGGCCCCTGACATTGAGTAATGCCAGACCCATCTATACATACATCTATCTCAAGACTAGTCATAACCCCACCCCCAATTAAATAAATCTGAATTAACTTGTGTTTGAGTTTGTATATAAGAGTGGAGCATTGAAGTGGTGACAGCATCCTGGCAGAAGCAAAAGGAATTCCAACAGTCCTTCCCAAATACAACCTGACTGAACATTCACTTCTTCCTCAGGGAAGACAGTTTGTTCAGCACCTCTCTTCCAGTTCTCGTTTCTCTCACTCTTGGGGTAAAATTTAGATAGTCCACCCAACCTCAGTTTGGAAGCGCTGCTTTAGTTCAGTGTCATCATCTGACAAATACAGAAATAGGGAAAGGGAAGTTAGTTGTCCAAAGTTGTACAGTGAATTGGTGGCATGTTTCTGTACATGTATTTGTATGTGTACATGTATGTAAAGCTCCTCTGGGAGGAGAGAATGATTTGGGAATCATCTTGACAGCCATAGAGTCTAATAACTTCATAAAGCTTGGAATTACTATATAGGACAATGGCGGGGTAAGGAGTAGGGCCCATTCATGTGCTTCCTGGTATGAGTGCTGTTCTGTTACCTGCCACCAGAGGGCATGAACTATGATTAGATTCTAGACCTGCTGATCTACACTGAAGGTCAGAGCTTGCTCAGATCACTGTTCGTTCAAACAAATGAACCCTAACCTATTCAGTAGTCCCACAGTCTTAGGAGCATATGAAAGATCTTTGTGACTGGTTGTTTATAAATATTTTAAAAATAAATCTTAGCTAAGCACAGAACACTTGCAGTATGCCTGGATTTAGAATTGGAGACCTGGCTTTATAATATTAGCCCAGCCACTTACTAGTTTAGTTGTGTGGACAATGGTAAGTTGCTTTACCTTGACTTTTAACCGTGAATTTCAGTTGCCTCACCTGCCACATCATTAATAAACTTTGCCACACATGGTTGAGGATTAAATGGGGTAACATGATAAAGCATTTATCAATTCCTGGCACCCATTTAATAAGTGGAGATTTTTCCTTTGTTCAGTAAAACTCTCATGGAGCTCATATTCTGGTTGGAAAAGACATACACATTACATGGAAAAAAGAAAGAAAATTTAGGCAGTAATAAAAGGTAAGGATAATAAGAAGGGAGCAGGATCTAGGAGGCTATTTTAGGTAGGGTAGTCTAGGAATACCTCTCTGAGGAGGTGATATTTCAGCAAAGAACTATCAAAGATTTGAGAAAAGTGAAGGGTGTTTGAGGCAGAGGGACACAGCTTGGTGTGCTTGGGAAACAGAAAGACCAGTGAATGAAGGGCAGGGAAGTGGCAGGAGATGAGTTATAAGAAGTAAGCAAGTTCCGGATCATGTACGTTTTGTTAAATATATAAAGACTTTAGATTTATTTTGTGTTATAGGATGTAAGCATAAGAGTGATGTGTTCTGATTTATAGTTTTAAAAACATAACCATATCATTCTGGTTGCTGTGTGGAGAATAGACAGTAGGGAGGCAAAAGTAGAAGCAGAGAGAAGGGTTAGAAGGCTGTTTTAGTAGTCTGGGCAAAGTTTGACTGTCACTTAGATTAGGGTGTTAGTGAGGAGAAATACAGAATGGTAAGGAACGGTTTGGTTTAGGGTATATTAGATGTAAGAACCATCAACACTTGCTGATTAATTGTATTTGAGAGACAATAGAAAGGGAGGAACCAAGAGTGACTTCTAGGCTTTTTGGTCCCAGCACTTGGGTTTAAATAAGTGGTTCCATTAACTGAGATGAGATGACTGGAGGAAAGGGAGTAGTAAAATCAAGAGTTCTGTTTTAGATTTACTCATTTTGAGATCTCTTGGCATCCAAGTAGAGTTATAGAATAAGGCATTTGAAAATATGAGCATGAAACTCAGGACAGAGGTTTGGGTTAGAGATATAAATTGGCAGTCATCATTGATGGGAAAAAAGTGGGGACCAAGAAGAGAGAACCGGTGGCCAGACACTGAGGTACTCCCACTTTAGAGGTTAGAATTTCTTACCCACCTGGCCTTTTCCTTGCAAGCCATTGTTTAATTTGAGGAGACCCTAAAATTATTGTTTTTACTCTTCTCTTCCTTTTTGCACAAATCTACAACTCCAGTTGTTTTACCAAGAGAGACAGCATGGTAGAACTGAGTGATTAAATATTTGAAGACATTAATGTGCTGATTAATAATGAAGGCTCTGGAGACAGAGGAATTCGGTTTAAATCCTGCCTCTGCTATTTACTAGCTTAGCGACCTTGGATATTTTACTTAATTTCTCTAATCTCAGTCTTTTCATCTATAATAATCAAAATAAAAGCCAGCATTCATTTAACACTTATCATATACCAGGCATCGTTTTAAGTGCTTTGCATGTATTAACCTATTTTAACCCTTAGAACAACCCATTGAAGTAGTCACTATTCTTACCCATTTTATTGTTGAGGAAATGAAAGCCAGAGAGAGGTCTTATAATGTGCCAAACATCACACACCAGGTAAGTAGCAGAGCTAGATTTGAATCTAGGGAGCCTGGCTCCAAAACCAGTGCTACTTTTCTCTTATCAAATTCACAGAGTTGTAGAAGTGATTAAATGAGATAACCCACTTAAAAGTGCTTAGCACATGGAGGCTGGCAAATAATATGAGCATAATAAATGTTTTCTTATGGAGGCAGCATAGCGTAGTGAAAGAGAATCAGATGGAAAGTCCTGGGGCTCCAGCCTGACTACAGGAACAACTTATGTGATGATGAACAAGTTTCTTAGCCTCTCTGGACTTCAGTTTTGTCATCTACAATATAAAACCTTCATACTATATGGCCTCTGAAATCCCTTTCAATGTTTAAACATTCTATCTATGACTCCCCAAGACAGATTGTGAATATACCTGAATTTGGTAGGGGAGTAAGGTACTCAGTAATTCCTTGGGTTGACAACATTTCTACTTTGCCCTTCTACTCTTGAAGAAACTTGCTAGGAGATAGTGAAACGTACTTAAGAACCATGAGGTTTGGAGTAAGACTATCATGTAGTGGAATCTGTTTCTACCACTTACTACCTTGGACAAGCTATTCTCCTGAGTTTCTCTTTCATCATCTGCAAACTAGGGATAATGATAGTGCACACCTCATGGCATTATTTGAAATATCCTGTGAGAAAGTGCCTGTAAAGTAGTTAATACATGATAAGCATTGAATACATATTAACTATTATAATATTATTATAAGGGTTTCCAGAGCTGAGAGGATTTCTTTTTCGCTCAAGTACCAGATGAGATAGTAGCCTCTCAGTAACCCACTTCTAAAGAATTGAATTGGGAATTACATGGTGAGGCACTCTTGTTGTTGGGAACTGAGGGCATGAATCAGAATTTTCTAATTGTGCAGTCATTCCTCCCCACTCCTCTCTTAATACGAAGGTGTAGGGAGCATTTCTCTAGAACAGCTTTGCCTTATCCGTAGGTGTAGTGAATCATTCATGGCAAATCTGCACTAGGTTTGGCTTGCGTCAACCCTTCCCTGACCTAAAGAGAGTTGTTTTACTCACACACAAACCAGACCTGAATTTCTGGAGAAGTTTGTTTGTACCGTGGTCAAAGGAAGAGTAGTAGTCAAGACTCTTTTGGAGTGTAAAACCCCAACCCAGACCAGGTTAGAGGAGGGCAATAGGAGGAGGCAGGAATTAGTGACTCGTGTAACTGCGAAGCCCAAGACCGGGTGCTGAGTGTGTCTGGACACAGGGTTTTAAACACTCTCGTGTCTCCATCTCCTGCTCTACATTGGCCTTATTCTCAGTTATGTTCTCCACTTAGCAGTACCAAATCTACAAACTTCCTTATAACCATGATCTCAGAGAAAGAAAAGCTCTCTCCAACATGCACATCATAGCAGAAAACAGTTGATCCAACTTGGGACATACATATACACTTTTGGTCTAGGGGAATCCGATGCTTTTAAATGGCATTATTTTGCGTTCCATAGCCAGGTAGGTAGAGCCCAGTGTAGACATCCCCACCAAATCACATAAAATTGGGGTTTTTTTGCAGAAGGAGAAAGAGCTAGGCAAGCAAAAGAGAAGTGGTAGCAGTTTGACAGGAATGTGTGAATTGCTATCTCCACTGTTTATGAATGAGCTATCCCAAGAAGTCTCCTGACCCTGGCAAACCTCACTTGGTAGCCTAGCCAACTTTGAGACTAAAAGTTTAAATCATGTGGGGGTGGTACCTCTCTTATTTACATTTTCTTCTCTCTTCTCACATCCTCCCCTTTAATTTAAGTATAATTCTTAACTAATACTTTATCCCAAAAGCTGATTTTTCATTTCACATGCACATTGATAATTTAGTGTAGTAAAGAGTGTGGGCTCAACAGTCAGATTGCCTGCCTATCTTTGTCATTTGCTCACTTTGAAATCTTAAGCAGTTTACTTTATACCTCTTTCCTTTTCTGTAAAATGAAGATAATTTCTCCCCTCCTGGGTTGTCTTGAGGATTAAATTAGATAGTCGGTAGAAAGTGCCTGGCACAGAATCTAGCACACAGTGAAGTACTCAGTAATATCAGATACTGTTGTTGTTGCTATTTCCCTGCAGCTTTGGTTCACCCTATCTGTTCTTTCTCAGGAATGGGAAAGCTGAGGTAGATTGGGAGACTATCAGAAAGCACTAGATTTTGGTATCTCAGGACAGAGGGTTGAAACCAAATTGAAGGAAGCACTTGGAGCTCTAATTGGAAGACTTAACTATGATAATGATCTTATATTTACAGTTTGTTAATTAAATGGTATATTCTTATTGACTTGTCATTGCACAATGACAATGGACAATTAACATCCCTAGGCTTCTTTTCAGTCTTTTGGAAATGAGTTTTTTTTGGATAAGATGATCCCTTCCATTTTCATCAATGCCTGATCCTTCATTAAGTAAAAATGAATATCAGAAAGTGTTTTGTACTCTGTATATGTGTGTATGTGTGAGAGAGAGAGAGAGAGACAGAGAGAGTGAGAAAGTGAGAGCAAAAGTGAGAGTGTGTTTACATTGAGATAAACCAAAAAGATTTACTTGTATATTGGATTTATCAGACATATCTGGTTTCTTCTTAAGAGATTATTATATCCCTGTTCACACTCTACTGTCTAGATCATTTCTAAGTGTTTGTTATTCCTATCACAAATCTATTTTGTATTTTTCAAGGAAGCTTTTTAGGCATGATATTTGTTGTGTAATACTTGTTTTGGCTTCAGGAAACTTGGTTGGGGACTTTACTCCACTACTTACTTTGCAACATTACCTTGGGCAAGTTACATTCCCTCTTATATGCCTCATTTCCTCATCTGTCTAATGAGGCTTTTCTTCTACTTAACGTTTAAGTCCTTCCCTAACCATCTGTGATTCTATAACTATCACAGCATAGGTTGTGGCAGGCATAGCTGGATTCCAAAGGGAAAACTTAATATAGCAATTACCTTTGAGACATATTTTTTATCTGTTGCCCATTATGTTTGCTGCAGGATTTCGGCTGAATGCTTCCTCTTGGCCCATGTTCCTTTTGAAGACGCTAAATGGAGCAGAGATGGCTCCCATCAGGATTTTCCACAAGGTACAGTGTCCCTCAGCTATCACCAGCTCCAAATTGCTTAAGGTCAAATGCTTACATTCTTTCAATTACTGAGCCTCTGATGTCTACATTATATATGTGGCCTGAGGATGCCTTCTCAGAAACTAGTTTAGCAGAAGGATTTTTTAAGTACCTTAAAAAGCCACAATTATCCCCAGAGAAATATTAGACTGGTAAATTAGGATTTCTGGGTTTTGGGTCCTAGCTCTGCCAATAGTAAGTTTTGACCTCATCTGTTAAGTGGGATTCTGTCTACCTCATAGGGTTTTAAGAAGTTAAACATTTTTTTGTTAGTAAAACATATAAAGTGTAGTATAAATCTAAAGGAGCTATTCTTATTATAGATCATGCATTCCATAAGGTCCATATTCTAAACAGAGAGAAAAGAAGGAGACTATTTTTTGAGTGCCTACAGTATGTTTGGAGTTTATCTATGCTATCTCATTTAAATACCCACAGTTAACTTTATGAAGCAAGAATTATTATTTCGATTTAGTAGTTAAGGAAACAAATACTTTTGAATAAGGAACTTGCCCAAGGTCGCATGACTAGTAAGTGGTGGAACAGGGATCCAAAACCTGTATTCATTCTTCCTGATTTCTCGTGGAATGAAGCAATTAGTCTGCTCTTAGTTGATCTTTAATGAGGTTAAAGTTTCTCTAAAGGGGACTGAATTAGGGTTGCCTATGTTGCCATTTAAGTCTAAACCCTGAGAGTACCCTGGTTCCCAGAATACAGTATATTGGACAACTTGAAACCCTTCCACTGCAGAATACCTAAAAATGATGGGGGGTAAGGGGACAACAAGTATTCTTTTAAAGGCTTTGCTGACCTTACTAAAAAGTAAGATAACTGCAAGGCCAAAATGAGGAAGGAAAACCAGAGTGTTAGGTGTACTGAACCTGCAGGTGCCGTAAGGGGCTTTGCCGGTCTTACTTTCCAAGGACCTTGTCTTTTAACAACCACAGTGGGATAGAAGTTGAGGCCTTGGGCCCATGCAAGGCAGAAAAATGTACCTGGGACTGCCACATAAAAAATCAGATTGGGTCCCTCAAATGTTTACTCCTTAGTGAAAAGACTATTGCATTGATGAGGAAGAGTCTCTGCCTGGGCCGTGGGTAGGGGTAGGAAGTGAGTCGTCTCTTCTGATAAGACAGTCTTTCCCCATGGAAGTCCAGGGTTCAGATATAGTGCCTGTGTTGTTTCAGAACTCCAAAATTGTATGAGATATTTTTGAGTGCCTGGCAGAAGCAAACCCAAAACCTCTCTAGAGGGTTTGTTTGTTTTCAACCCAGATGTCATAGAAGTCCCAAAAGTGAAGTACCACTGAAGATGAGTTCAGTTCAGTTCATAATTACAGAGCCCGCAAAACACAAAGCAAATCCTGCATGATGAGACTTCAGTGGACAACAAACAGTAAGACTATAACCTCAAGCACTTTCAGATAATAGAAATATCAGATAGAGATTATAAATTAAGTATTTGAAAATGAGTAAGGAATGAAAAGAAGGATTTAAAAACGAGAAAAGTACAAACCTCTATTTTTTTTAAAGGCAAAGTTGAAAAAACAACAAATTGAATATCTAGAAATGAAACTTAACCACTAAAATGTCAAAATCTTAGGTAGGTGTATAAGCAACTTAGACCTAGATAGAGAAGAAAGAATTGAAAGACACATGTAAGGACTTTCCCCAGAGTGCAGTACAGAGAGATAAAGAGATGGAAAATAAATTAAAGAGAAAAGACAAAGAGAATACTATTAGAAGGTCCAATATATGCTGAACATGAACTCTAAAAAGATTAATTAGAAAGAATAGGGGCTTCCCTGGTGGCGCAGTGGTTGAAAGTCCGCCTGTCGATGCAGGGGACATGGGTTCGTGCCCCAGTCCGGGAAGATCCCACATGCCACGGAGCGGCTAGGCCCATGAGCCATGGCCGCTGAGCCTGTGCGTCCAGAGCCTGTGCTCCACAACGGGAGAGCCACAACAGTGAGAGGCCCACGTACCGCAAAAAAAAAAAAAAAAAAAAAGAAAAAAAGAAAGAATAAAGAAGAGTCAATATTTGAAAAGTTAATGACAGAATTTTCCAGAATGTGTAATAAAGACAAATATATACCTTAAAACATCATGGTATAACTAAAGTCAAAAGAAAAGATCTGAGCAAAGTAATCACACAGAATACAGTCATCCTCTGTGAGGGATGGTTCTGCACCTGTGGGGGACTGGTTCCAGGACCCCCTGAATACGAAAATCCACACATACTCAACTCCCTTATATAAAATGGCATAGTACAGTCAGCCCTCCGTATCCGCAGCTTCCATGCCCATGCGGACTGAACCTTCAAAAGGATTACAGTTAGGCTGACAGCACATTTCTTTACGGCAGCAGTAGAAGCCAAAAGATAATAGAATAATATCTTCAAAGAACTAAGAAAAAATAGTTGTCCACCTAGAATTTTATATCTAATTATACTATTATTTCAGAATGAATGTAAAATCAAAACATTTTCAGCAAACTAACACAAATAGATACTAATATATGTGCTGAAAGAACAATTGAAGAGTATATTTCAGGAAGAAGATAACTGGGGACTTCCCTGGTGGCACAGTGGTTAAGAATCCGCCTGCCAGTGCAGGGGACATGGGTTCAACCCCTGGTCCAGGAAGATCCCACATGCTGGGGAGCAACTAAGCCCATGTGCTGCAACTACTGAGCCCACGTGCCACAACTAATGAAGCCCACACACCTAGAGCCCATGCTCCACAAAAGAGAAGCCACCACAATGAGCCCATGCATCACAACGAAGAGTAGCCCCCACTCGACTCAACTAGAGAAAGCCCGCACGCAGCAATGAAGACCCAGCACAGCCATAAATAAATAAATAAATAAATAAAGATAATTGAACCTGGAAAGTAAGAATGAGATGCAAAAAGTACTGCTGAAGAAAGATTGTTTAACATGTGAGTAAAACTAATCAACCATTGCCTATAACTGTATAAACCAGTTATACTAACAGAAGTGATCAATTGGCAGTATAACAATGTGGAACAAAATTATCAAACACCTATTAACTCAGGAGTAGTTTAAATTTTCTGAGGTTCTTGTATTGTTTAAAGATGAGCTTTAGACTTAATTATGTCAGCTATACAGTTATGATCTGAAGGGGATCCACCAAAAGACTAAATATAGAATGGTTAACATATGAATCGGGGACTTCCCTGGTGGCACAATGGTTAAGAATCCGCCTGTCAGGGGAGCTTCAAGATGGTGAAAGAGTAAGACGTGGAGATCACCTTCCTCCCCACAAATACATCAGAAATACATCTACATGTGGAAAAACTCCTACAGGACACCTACTGAATGCTGGCAGAAGACCTCAGACCTCCCAAAGGGCAAGAAACTCCCCATGTACCTGGGTAGGGCAAAAGAAAAAAGGAGAAACAAAAACAAAAGAATAGCGTCGGGACCTGCACCAGAGGGAGGGAGCTGTGAAGGAGGAAAGGTTTCCACACACTAGAAGCCCCTTCGTGGGTGGAGACTGCAGGTGGTGGAGCGGGGAAGCTTCGGAGCCACGGAGGAGAGCGCAGCAACAGGGGTGCGGAGGGCAAAGCGGAGAGGTTCCCGCACAGAGGATCAGTGCCGACCAGCACTCACCAGCCCAAGAGGCTTGTCGGCCTACCCGCCAGGACGGGCAGGGGCTGGGAGCTGAGGCTCCGGCTTCAGTGGATCCCAGGGAGAGGACTGGGGTTGGCTGCGTGCACACAGCCTGAAGTGTGCCACAGCTAGCCAGTAGGGAGTCCGGGAAAAAGTCTGGAGCTGCCGAAGAGGCAAGAGACTTTTTCTTGCCTCTTTGTTTCCTGGTGTGCGAGGAGAGGGGATTAAGAGAGCTGCTTAAAGGAGCTCCAGAGACGGGTGCGAGCCGCGGCTGTCAGTGCAGACCCCAGAGACGGGCATGAGACGCTAAGGCTGCTGCTACAGCCACCAAGAATCCTGTGAGCAAGCACAGTTCACTATCCACACCTCCCCTCCCGGGAGCCTGTGCAGCCCACCACTGCCAGGGTCCTGTGATCCAGGGACAACTTCCTCGGGAGAACACACGGTGCACCTCACGCTGGTGCAACATCATGCCGGCCTCTACCGCCACAGGCTCACCCCATGTTCCGTGCCTCTCCCTCCCCCCGGCCTGAGTGAGCCAGAGCCCCCAAATCACCTGCTCCTTTAACGCCGTCCTGTCTGAGCAAAGAACAGACGCCCTCAGGCAACCTACACACAGAGGCGGGTCCAAATCCAAAGCTGAACCCCAGGAGCTGTGCGAACAAAGAAGAGAAAGGGAAATCTCTCCCAGCAGCCTCAGGAGCAGCGGATTAAATCTCCACAATCAACTTGATGTACCCTGCAT
>NC_041216.1:3076351-3077094 GCF_002837175.3 Physeter macrocephalus
TCCCTTTTTCTCTTTTTGTGAATGTGTATGTGTATGCTTCTGTGTGTGATTTTGTCTGTATAGCTTTGCTTTTACCATTTGTCCTACAGTTCTGTCTGTCCATTTTTATTTGTTTGTTTGTTTTTAGTATAGTTTTTAGCACTTGTTATCATTGGTGGATTTGTTTCTTGGTTTGGTTGCTCTCTTCTTTATTTCTTTTTTTTTATTACTTTTATCAAAATTTTTAAAAATTATTTTTTATTTTAATAATTTTACTTTATTTTATTTTATTTTATTTTATCTTCTTCTTTCTTTCTTTTCTGCCTTTTATTCTGAGCCGTGTGGATGACAGGCTCTTGGTACTCCAGCCAGGCGTCAGGGCTGTGCCTCTGAGGTGGAAGAGCCGAGTTCAGGACACTGGTTCACAAGAGACCTCCCAGCTCCACGTAATATCAAATGGCGAAAATCTCCCAGAGATCTCCATCTCAGCCCCAAGACCCACCTCCACTCAACGACCAGCAAGATACAGTGCTGGACACCCTATGCCAAACAACTAACAAGACAGGAACACAGCCCCACCCATTAGCAGAGAGGCTGCCTAAAATCATAATAAGGCCACAGACACCCCAGAACACACCACCAGACGTGGACCTGCCCACCAGAAAGACAACATCCAGCCTCATCCACCAGAACACAGGCACTAGTCCCCTCCATCAGGAAGCCTACACAACCCACTGAACCAACCTTAGCCACTGGGGACAGAC
>NC_041216.1:3077305-3078126 GCF_002837175.3 Physeter macrocephalus
AAAATACAAGAAACATTTAACAAGGACCTAGAAGAACTAAAGAGCAAACAAACAATGATGAACAACACAATAAATGAAATAAAAAATTTTGTAGAAGGGAACAATAGCAGAATAACTGAGGCAGAAGAACGGATAAGTCACCTGAAGATAAAATAGTGGAAATAACTACTGCAGAGCAGAATAAAGAAAAAGAAAGAAAAGAATTGAGGACAGTCTCAGAAACCTCTGGGACAACATTAAACATACCAACATTCGAATCATAGGAGTCCCAGAAGTAGAAGAGAAAAAGAAAGGGACTGAGAAAATATTGGAAGACATTATAGTTGAAAACTTCCCTAATATGGGAAAGGAAATAGTTAATCAAGTCCAGGAAAAACAGAGAGTCCCGTACAGGATAAATCCAAGGAGAAACACGCCAAGACACATATTAATCAAATTGGCAAAAATTAAGTACAAAGAAAAATATTAGACTGGCTGAATGGATACAAAAACAACACCCATATAGATGCTGTCTACAAGAGACCCACTTCAGACCTAGGGACACATACAGACTGAAAGTGAGGGGATGGAAAAAGGTATTCCATGCAAATGGAAAGCAAAAGGAAGCTGGAGTAGCGATTCTCATATCACACAAAATAGGCTTTAAAACAAAGACTACTACAAGAGAAACAGAAGGACACTATATAATGATCAAGGGTTCAATCCAAGAAGAAGATATAACAATTAAATATTTATGCACCCAACATAGGAGCACCTCAATACATAAGGCAAATACTAACAGCCATAAAAGGGGAAATCGACAGTAATGCAATCATAGTAGG
>NC_041216.1:3080728-3081612 GCF_002837175.3 Physeter macrocephalus
ATCCAAAAACAGCAGATTACACTTTCTTCTCAAGTGCACATGGAACATTCTCCAGGATAGATCACATCTTTGGTCACAAATCAAGCCTCAGTAAATTTAAGAAGATTGAAATCATATCAAGCATCTTTTCTGACCACAACACTATGAGATCAGAAATGAATTACAGGGAAAAAAACATAAAAAACACAATCTTATGGAGGCTAAACACTACGTTACTAAATAACGAAGAGATCACTGAAGAAATCAAAGAGGAAATCAAAAAATACCTGGACACAAATGACAATGAAAACATGATGATCCAAATCCTATGGGATGTAGCAAAAGCAGTTCTAAGAGGGAAGTTAATAGCTATACAAGCCTAACTCAAGAAACAAGAAAAATCTCAAATAAACAATCTAACCTTACACCTAAAGGAATGAGAGAAAGAAGAACAAACAAAAGGCAAAGTTAGCAGAAGGAAGGAAATCATAAAGATCAGAGCAGAAATAAATGAAATAGAAACAAAACAATAGCAAAGATCAACAAAACTGAAAGCTGGTTCTTTGAGAAGAAAAACAAAATTGATAAACCGTTAGCCAGACTCATCAAGAAAAAGAGGGAGAGGACTCATATCAGAAAAATTAGAACTGAAAAAGGAGACATTACAACAGACACCACAGAAATACAAAGCATCCTAAGAGACTACTACAACTAACTCTATGCCAATAAAATGGACAACCTGGAAGAAATGGACAAATTCTTAGAAATGCACAACCTGCCAAGACTGAACCAGGAAGAAATAGAAAATAAGAACAGACCAATCACAAGTAATGAAATTGAAACTGTGATTAAAAATCTTCCAACAAACAAAAGTCCAGGACCAGATGGCTTCACAGGTGAATTCT
>NC_041216.1:3082750-3083903 GCF_002837175.3 Physeter macrocephalus
CTACAAAGCTACAGTAATCGAGACAATATGGTACTGGCACAAAAACTGAAACACAGATCAATGGAACAAGATAGAAAGCCCAGAGATAAACCCACGCACCTATGGTCAACTAATCTATGACAAAGGAGGCAAGGATATACAATGGAGAAAAGACAGTCTCTTCAGTAAGTGGTGCTGGGAAAACTGGACAGCTGCATGTAAAAGAATGAAATTAGAGCACTCCCTAACACCATACACAATAAACTCAAAATGAATTACAGACCTAATGTAAGACTGGAGACTATATAACTCTTAGAGGAAAACATAGGAAGGACATTCTTTGACATAAATCACAGCAACAGCTTTTTTGATCCACCTCCTAGAGTAATGGAAATAAAACCAAAAATAAAAAAATGGAACCTAATGAAACTTCAAAGGTTTTGCACAGCAAAAGAAACCATAAACAAGACGAAAAGCCAAGCCTCAGAATGGGGGAAAATATTTGCAAAGGAATCAGCGGACGAAGGATTAATCTCCAAAATATATAAACAGCTCATGTAGCTCAATATTAAAAAAACAAACAACCCAATTCAAAAATGGGCAGAAGTCCTAAATAGACATTTCTCCAAGGAAGATATACAGGTGGCCAAAAAGCACATGAAAAGGTGCTCCATCCACATCACTAATTATTAGAGAAATGCAAATCAAAACGACAATGAGGTATCACCTCACACCAGTTAGAATGGGCATCATCAGAAAATCTACAAACAACAAATGCTGGAGAGGGTGTAGAGAAAAGAGAACCCTCTTGCACTGTTGGTGGGAATGTAAACTGATACAGCCACTATGGAGAACAGTATGGAGGTTCCTTAAAATACTAAAAATAGAATTACCATATGACCCAGCAATCCCACTACTGGGCATATACCCAGAGAAAACCATAATTCAAAAAGACACATGCACCCCAGTGTTCATTGCCGCACTATTTACAACAGCCAGGACGTGGAAGCAACCTCAATGCTCACTGACAGACGAATGGATAAAGAAGATGTGGTACATATATAGAATGGAATATTACTTAGCCATAAAAAGGAACGAAACTGAGTCATTTATAGAGATGTGGATGAATCTAGAGACTGTCATACAGAGTGAAGTAAGTCAGAAAGAGAAAAAC
>NC_041216.1:3084583-3085751 GCF_002837175.3 Physeter macrocephalus
AATAGAACTACCATACGACCCCGCAATCCCACTACTGGGCATACACCCTGAGAAAACCATAATTCAAACTGAGTCATGTACCACACTGTTTATTGCAGCTGTATTTACAATAGCCAGGACATGGAAGCAACCTAAGTGTCCATCGACAGAAGAATGGATAAAGAAGATGTGGCACATGTATACAGTGGAATATTACTCAGCCATAAAAAGAAATTGAGTTATTTGTAGTGTGGTGGATGGACCTAGAGTCTGTCATACAGAGTGAAGTAAGTCAGAAACGGAAAAACAAATATCATATGCTAACACATATATATGGAATCTTAAAAAAAAAAATGCCATGAAGCACCTAGGGGCAAGATGGGAATAAAGACACAGACCAACTAGAGAATGGACCTGAGGATACGGGCAGGGGGAAGGGTAAGCTGGGACAAAGTGATAGAGTGACATGGACATATATACACTACCAAACGTAAAATAGATAGCTAGTGGGAAGCAGCCACATAGCACAGGGAGATCAGCTCAGTGCTTTGTGACCACCTAGAGGGGTGGGATAGGGAGGGTGGGAGGGACTGAGACGTAAGAGGGAAGAGATATGAGGATATATGTATATGTATAACTGATTCAGTTTGTTAAAAAGTAGAAACTAACACACCATTGTAAAGCAATTATACTCCAATAAAGGTGTTAAAAAAAATAAAAGTACAAATGTTACTACCTAAAAAGCCATTCTTACAGAAAAAAAAGATCTGTAAACTCCTGTTTGAGATGAAAGAGACTGATCATTCAACTTTTTTTATATACCTGTACCTAAAAAGGAAAGCAAATTGCTATTGTATGTTTAGATACACTTATATAAAGTCATGATATTTGAAAAAAAAAAAAAAACTCTTACTGCTATTATTCAATATAGTTTTGGACGTTTTAGCCACAGCTGTCAGAGAAGTAAAAGAAATAAAAGGAATCCAAGTCGGAAAAGAAGAAGTAAAGCTGTTACTGTTTGCAGATGACTTGATACTATACATGGAGAATCCTAAAGATGCTACCAGAAAACGACTAGAGCTAAACAATGAATTTGGTAAAGTCGCAGGATACAAAATTAATGCACAGAAATCTCTTGCATTCCTATACACTAATGATGAAAAATCTGAAAGAGAAATTAAGGAAACAC
>NC_041216.1:3086560-3109651 GCF_002837175.3 Physeter macrocephalus
ATTAGAAAAATGCAAATCAAAACTACAATGAGATATCATCTCACACCGGTCAGAATGGCCATCATCAAAAACTCTAGAAACAATAAATGCTGGAGAGGGTGTGGAGAAAAGGGAACCATCTTGCACTGCTGGTGGGAATGTAAATTGATACAGCCGCTATGGAGAACAGTATGGAGGTTCCTTGAAAAACTGCAAATAGAACTACCATACGACCCCGCAATCCCACTACTGGGCATACACCCTGAGAAAACCATAATTCAAACTGAGTCATGTACCACACTGTTTATTGCAGCTGTATTTACAATAGCCAGGACATGGAAGCAACCTAAGTGTCCATCGACAGAAGAATGGATAAAGAAGATGTGGCACATGTATACAGTGGAATATTACTCAGCCATAAAAAGAAATTGAGTTATTTGTAGTGTGGTGGATGGACCTAGAGTCTGTCATACAGAGTGAAGTAAGTCAGAAACGGAAAAACAAATATCATATGCTAACACATATATATGGAATCTTAAAAAAAAAAATGCCATGAAGCACCTAGGGGCAAGATGGGAATAAAGACACAGACCAACTAGAGAATGGACCTGAGGATACGGGCAGGGGGAAGGGTAAGCTGGGACAAAGTGATAGAGTGACATGGACATATATACACTACCAAACGTAAAATAGATAGCTAGTGGGAAGCAGCCACATAGCACAGGGAGATCAGCTCAGTGCTTTGTGACCACCTAGAGGGGTGGGATAGGGAGGGTGGGAGGGACTGAGACGTAAGAGGGAAGAGATATGAGGATATATGTATATGTATAACTGATTCAGTTTGTTAAAAAGTAGAAACTAACACACCATTGTAAAGCAATTATACTCCAATAAAGGTGTTAAAAAAAATAAAAGTACAAATGTTACTACCTAAAAAGCCATTCTTACAGAAAAAAAAGATCTGTAAACTCCTGTTTGAGATGAAAGAGACTGATCATTCAACTTTTTTTATATACCTGTACCTAAAAAGGAAAGCAAATTGCTATTGTATGTTTAGATACACTTATATAAAGTCATGATATTTGAAAAAAAAAAAAAAAAGAAAAGAATCTGCCTGCCAGGGACTTCCCTCGTGGCGCAGTGGTTAAGAATCCGCCTGCCAATGCAGGGGACGCAGGTTTGAGCCCTGGTCCGGGAAGATCCCACATGCCGCAGAGCAACTAAGCGCATGCGCCACAACTACTGAGCCTGCGCTCTAAAGCCGGCGAGCCACAACTACTGAAGCCCACGCACCTAGAGCCTGTGATCCGCAGCAAGAGAAGCTACCGCTGTGAGACGCCCACGCACCGCAATGAAGAGTAGCCCCCACTCGCTGCAACTAGAGAATATCCACATGCAGCAACGAAGACCCAACACAGCCAAAATAAATAAAGAAAGGAAGGAAGGAGAGGAGGGAGGGGAGGAGGGAGAATCCACCTGCCAGTGCAGGAGACATGGGTTCAAGCCCTGGTCCAGGAAGATCCCACATGCCACAGAGCAACTAAGCTCGTGCACCACAACTACTGAGCCTGCACTCTAGAGCCCAGTCACCACAACTAGAGAATGCCCGTGCACAGCCAGAAAGACCCAACGCAGCCAAAAATAAATAAATTTATTTTTTTAAAAAATCTGAATCAATGGAGAGGGAAAAAGGGAAGAAAATTCAGTTGATTGTTTAGAAAAAAGAAGGTACAACTTGAAAAATCAAGTTAAATAGAAATGTAGGCAGTATGATAATTGTAATAAATTTAAATACATCAGTTATCACAAGAAATTAGCTTAAACTCATCAGTTTATTCAGACATAGATTAGATTGTTTTTAAATCTAGCTACATGCTGTTTACAAGAGACACTCACTGCTGAAATATGACGGAAAGGTGTTGAAAGTAAAAGAATATAAAATGTATACCATGCAAACCTTTATCAAAATAAAGCTGGTGTTAACTATACTGAAATTAGACAAAGAAGACTTTGGTGCTAAAAAGCATTAAAGAGGTTACTATCTAATGATAAAAAAATATAGTTCACCAAGAAGATAAAAGTTATAAATATACATGCTCCTCAAAAACATAGCCTCAAAGTAGGTAAAGCAAACTTTGACAGAATTACATGGAAAAACTGGAAAATCCACAGTCATTAGGAAATATTTTAATACACACCTCTCAATAATTGATAAATCAAACAGATAAGAAAAAATGGTATATCAATCAGCATAAGCTAATCAGTATTAAATGTTGATCAATTTTTAAAAATCAGTTGCATTCCTATTTAACCGCAGCAAGTGGTTTGAAAATAGAATTTTTAAAGATACTCTTTAAGATAGCAACAGAATTACAATACGGCCAGAAAAAAAAATTACAATATGGTTCGTAAAAAGCATGAGACATTTGTAAAGGAATTTTTAAACTTATACTGAAGAAGAAATCTACGTTAAAGAATACTTAACAGATGGAAAATACTATCATGTTCCTGGATGGAAGGGCTCAAATTCATACATACAAAGGTTATTTCTTCCCAAAGAAATAACCTTATTCTTTCCAAATAAGTTCACTGGGATTCCAGTCAAAATACAAGTAGGGTTTTTCTGTGGAACTTGAAAAGCTGATCTTAAAATTCATATGAAAGGTCAAGGAGAAAGAATAGCCAAAACAATACTGAAGAATAATAAAGTAGGGAGACTTTTTCTGCCAGATATCCATTTAATAAGACGTTTTTGGTACACAATTGGACAGTAAGACGAAGGGAAACAGAATAGAGTATACAACACTTTTTTGGAAACTTTATCTATGCAACTGCATTGCACATCAGCACCCAAGAACTAGCTACACTACTGGAGAGACTGTACAATGTTACAACTGCTTTGGAGGGCAATTTAACAATATTTAATAAAGTGGAAGATGTATATATCTATCCTATAACCCACCAATTCTACTCCTAGGTATACACCCTGAAGAAATCCTGCCACATGTGAACAAAGGAACAAGTGCAAGAATGGCCATTAAAACTCTTTTGAAATAGTAAACAATTCAAAACAACCTTAAATGTCTGTCAAAAGAGAATGAATAAATTAAGATATATACATGTAATGGAGTACTATTAGCAGTTAAAATAAACTAGATCTAAATTTATCAACATGGATGCATTTCAAAAACATAATGTTGAACAAAAAAAGCAAGTTGTAGAATGATATGTTCAGTATAATACTATTTATATAAAATTTAAAAGTATGCAAATGGTTTGTACATATATAGTAAAGTATAAAAACATGCATGGGGAAGGGCACAAAAGGGGATTCAGCCTTACCTGTTACCCTTTATTTCTTGAAAAAGAAGAAGATCTGAAGCAAAGATGTCAAAATATTAGGATTAACAAAGTAATACTTTGGTATACTTTGAAATTCATTTAAAAGAAAGACTAAAGCTCCATTATAAATCCTATATAGCAGTCACTTTTTGATCATCCAAATGAAATAGCAGTCTTTTGGCATACATAGCCTCTCTCTTTGCGTCTAGGTCTGTGTATTTCTGTCTCTCATTTAGGAACCACCATCGCCTTCTCACAACTTCTTCAAAATGGGAATGAAGCTGGAAGCTGTGGACAGGAAGAACCCTCATTTCATTTGCCCAGCCACTATTGGGGAGGTGCGAGGCTCAGAGGTGCTTGTCACTTTTGATGGGTGGCGAGGGGCCTTTGACTACTGGTGCCGCTTCGACTCCCGGGACATCTTCCCTGTGGGCTGGTGTTCCTTGACTGGAGACAACCTGCAGCCACCTGGCACTAAAGGTAAAGGCTCTTAAAGTTGGGACCCAAGTTGGTAAGGGAGCCTACCTAGATCTCTCATGGTCGGCATACCTTCACTGATAAACCTCACTTGTAGGCAAAGGAGGAGCAAGGGCCAGCAACTTAGGTAAAAACCAATGTCTACTGAAGAGTAATCAGAAACAGTAAGAATTTAAATGTCACGTGAAGCTAGACGTGGAGTTTAGCATAAAGTAAAAATTCCTTGCTCTAAATATCTTGGCTTATTTTCAGGCAACTAGCTTCTCATCTCTCTTACTCTTATTACTAGCCTGTTTCAGAGTTTGAGTAGTATCATTCTTGAGGTGCACATTCTGGCTTTGTAGATGAGCTGGAGTAACATTGTATTATATAAAAATACTTAACAAGCACTGTAGCGTAATGGAAAAAGCATGTGCTTTGAAGTAAGATAGACTTAGATTTGAGGTCCAGCTCTGCCTTTTGCCAGCTGTGCGGCTTTGGTCAGTTAGTTCACCTCTCTAAACCTCAAAGTTCCTCGTCTGTAAAAGAATACCTACTTCATAAAGTTACTGTGAAGAATAAATGAGATTACATGGGTAAAATGCTTAGATAATATCTGGCAAATACCAAATGCTAAACAAATGTTTTTACTGTATTGCTGCTGCTATTATTTTAGTTATTATATATTTATTATAATTACTATATAATATGCCATTATTAGTATTATAATAATACTATTATTAAAATAACCACTACCTACGGGAGAGTATATATAAAGTACTAGAATAGTACCGCAGAGTAGTTGAACAATCAATGATATTTCTAATGATCATGATGTTGGAGATCATCCAGGATAGAGTTTGAGGTAGCTGTTTTTTTTTTGGCTGCATTGGGTCTTCGTTGCTGAGAGCGTGGGCTTTCTCTAGTTGTGGCGAGCAGGGGCTACTCTTCGTTGTGCTACGTTGGCTTCTCATTGCAGTGGCTTCTCTTGTTGCGGACCACGGGCTCTAGGCACATGGACTTCAGTGGTTGTGGCTCGCGGGCTCAGTAGTTGTGGCGAGCAGGCTTTAGAGCGCAGGCTCAGTAGTTGTGGCGAGCGGGCTCTAGAGCGCAGGCTCAGTAGTTGTGGTGCATGGGCTTGGTTGCTCCCCAGCATGTGGGATCGTCCCAGACCAGGACTCGAATCCATGTCCCCTGCTTTGGCAGATGGATTCTTAACCACTGTGCCACCAGGGAAGCCCAAGGTAGCTGTTAATAAAGGAAATAAATAATAAGAATTTCATCCCTTCAAGTCTAAAAGTACTCGTGAGTCTGAGGGAATGGAAAGCCACCCTTCCTATTGTCTTTGGGTTTCTTTTCTAAACCTCTATCAAATTCATTCGATTCTTAACCACTGTGCCACCAGGGAAGCCCAAGGTAGCTGTTAATAAAGGAAATAAATAATAAGAATTTCATCCCTTCAAGTCTAAAAGTACTCGTGAGTCTGAGGGAATGGAAAGCCACCCTTCCTATTGTCTTTGGGTTTCTTTTCTAAACCTCTATCAAATTCATTCATTCAATTAGCCAGATATTTATGTAGCAGCCAGTTGTAAGCCAAGCTGAGGATACAGCAGTTACAAGATGAAAAACATTCATCAAGTGCTCTCATGACATTTCCATTCTAGAGGGATGAGATAGTCAATAAACATTTAAATCAAGAAGTAAACAAGATGATTTCAGGTAGACAGTTTCTCTTAAGGAAGTAAAGTATGATAAGAGTGTGACAGTAAAGGTGTGATTATGAAGAGAGTTACTTGTTTAACAGCTTTATTGAATATAATTGAAGTAAAAGAAATGACACATAAAGTATACAGTTTGGAAAGTTTTGACATGTATGTATCCGTGAAACTGTTACCATAATCAAGATAATGAACAAATCCATCATCCCCAAAAGTTCCCTTGTTCCTCTTTGTGGAGGGGGAGCTTTTTTAGATACAATTTTTTTTTTAGGAAAAATTGTCTGAAAAGGGATATTTAAATTCAATGACAAGAAGAAGCCATCCAAGGAAAGAGAATTCCAAGCAGGCAGATGTGACAAACGTACAAGGGTGCTGAGACACGAATGAGTTTATTATGTTTCAAGGGCAGAAAGAACACTGCTCTGACTACAATGCACTGTGTGAGGGGCAAAGTGGCAAAATCGTGTAGGACCTTGTAAGCCAGAGTGAAAATTTGGATTTTATTCTAAACATAGTGGGGAGTCATTAGAGGGGACTATGTAAGGGAGTAACAAAATCTGATTTACTTTTTAAAAAAATCACTAGTACTTGTATCCAAGAATACAAAAGAAATTTATGACTCAACAATAAAAAAAGATAAATAATGCAGTTGAAAAGATAGGCAGAGGACTTGAATATTTCTCCAAAGAAAATATACAAAAGGCCAATAAGGACTTGAAAAGATGCTCAGCATCTTTAGTCATTAGGGAAATGCAAATCAAAGCCACGATGAGATACCACTGAACACCCATGGGTATGGATATAATCGAAAGACAGACAATAACAAGTGGTGGTGAGAATGTGGAGTAATTGGAACTCTCATACATTGCCGGTGAGATTGTAAAATGCTGCAGCCACTTTGAAAGCAGTTTGGAAGTTACTCAAAATGTTAAACATAGAGTTACCTGTGACCCAGCAAGTCCACTTGTGGGTATATACCCAAGAGAATAGAAATCATATGCCCAACAAACATGTACCATGAATTCATGGCAGCATTATTCATAACAGCCAAAAAGTTGAAATAGCCCAAGAGTTCCTCTGATAAAAAGATAAATAAAATGTGTTATATCCATATGAAATATTTGGCAATAAAAAAGAGTGAAGTACTGATATATGCTACAACATAGATGTATCTTAAAGACATTATGCTAAGTGAAAAAGCCAGTCACAAAAGACCACACATTTGCAGTTATATGAAATGTCCAGAATAGGCAAAAACATAGAGACAAAATACATTAGTGGTTTCTGGGGGCTTGCAGGGGGAGAGGAAATGGTAAGTGATTGCTAATGGGTATGGGGTTTCTTTGGGGGATGATGAATATGTTCTAAAGTCAGATGGGGATGATGTTTGCACAACTCTGAATCTACTAAAAACACTGAATTGTGTACTTGAAAAGGGTGAATTTTATGGTATGTGAATTACATGTCAATAAAGCTGTTACATAAAACATCACTTGCTCTGTTTTTGAAGAATGGGTTGTGCCATGGTAACTGTGGAGGAGGAAAAGATAGGGTTGCTTAGGTTGGTGGCACTGAGTGGATAGAACTTGAGATGGGGGCAGTGTGGGGGAGAGAAGACAGACTTCCTGCCTCAGGAAAGTGCTACTCCTCTAAATGCTTTCAGAAACAAGTGCCCTGGGGTCAGTGTGAGAAGTCCATTGCTCTCCCTCTGCAGACTCTGTGAGATAATCTCTCTGTGGAAGTAGCAGGAAGAGAAGTGCCTTAAAAGTGATAATAGAGTCATTTTTGCTTTCTTGAGACTAAAACAGGATAAGCCTTGGTGCTCCAGGGTATATTCAGTTAGTAGGTTGATTTTCTTACTTTCTTGCTTAAAGAACTCTGCTATTTTGACTGGTAAATCTCCTAGGGCAATTGGGCAGTTCTCAAAAGCCAGAGGAGCTTGAGAATCTTTGTGTTCAGAAATTACTGGACACTATGCTGATAAGAAATATGGCACACCATGTGGCTGACGATTGCAGAGGTGTTTCCTGGCTCTTTCCTTCTCTTCAGTGTATCTCTGGAGATCTTAGATTTTTAACAGAAAGACCAGGCTTAGAAGGTAGGAGGTTCTTCCAGTTGGCATTTCCAGACCAGGTCCTTCGGTCATCATTCCAGCATCTGGGTTGTTTCCTGCAACAACTCCCTCCTCCCACACCTCATACCCTCAGTAGAGCTTATAATGTAGCTTTCAGTAATAGAACTTAGGCCATCTCAGTGTCCTGGCTAAGAAGCAAGTGATACAACGTGGAAAAAATGTGATTACTCAATTCATTTCACAAAACAAGATGTTCTCTATGTGTAAGCCTGTTCTCTTTCTAATCATACTATCTCTTTCCTTTCTACCTTCTGGTCATTAGTGTGCAAATGTTAAAAAATTCAAGTATTATATGATTGTTTCTTGCCCACAGTAAGTAGGAAAAATTCCAATATTCATTTGATGTTCTTTTACACACATTATTTCTTTTTATCTTCTGTTAAATCTGAACTAGGTATTATTTTCAGATACAGTTTATTTATGAGAAAAGCAAAGTTCAAAAGATTAAGTGACTTGGTTCTATTGATAGCTGAGTCTAGAGAGGCCATGGAGATCTTTTAGTAGTGTCATTTGTCAGGGCCATCACTTTGAGCCATATTACCTTCACACATCTTCCTGTATATTCTCCCCATTCTCCTTTGGGCTCTTCAAAGCTTTATTTGAGACCCTGGGTTTTGGCGTCCAGATCCTGATATGAAATAGGAAAGAAGCAGTGTAGCGTAACATCAGAGAATTGAACTGAAGCCTAGCCCCAGCTAGGGCACAAGCTTGTTTTATGTCTTTGAGCAAGTCATTCTTAAAGTGAGACTTGTTTTATGTCTTTGAGCCAGTCATTCCTAAAGTGAGACTTGTTTTATGTCTTTGAGCATGTCATTCCTTGTCTTTGAGCAAGTCATCTAGTTTGAACTAGATGATCCTTGAGGGTCCTTCCACCCCTGTGTAGTGTACAGGTTCCTGACCTTGAGGATAGGTAACAGGTGACTCCTATGACTGTCTTCTACTTGATTCCAGATCCATCGGCTCACCTCCCACCTAACTCTGCACTCCACCCACACAGGGTTCTGCCTCTCTAAGGGGACTCTGCGTGCTAGCTGTTTCTCCTTTGTTAAGCCAGTAGGAATCCTTTTTTAGGTCCTAAACTCCTGGGCCAAGCGACTTCTGATAAGCAGCAAACGCCAAGCTTGCAACTAATCCAGGGTACTGGTTATAAAAGGCTGAAGGGTTTTTTTTAGCTGATCACTTTTTTTGTGTGTGACTTAAAATAAAACTAAAACAGAGGCAAGCTTTACTTTTTAAAATTAAAAAACCAAATAAAGAGTTCAGTCCACTTGGCATGACTATAATGTTAATTAGGCATTTAATAATCTACTAAACTCCCCTCTCCTTTGCTCTGATTTCAGGTGGGCAAGACAGTTTCAGATTATAGCTTAGCTTCCTATGTAATGAGATCCAAGCTATTTCATTTTTTTAAATATTTATTTATTTATTGGTTGTGCTGGGTCTTAGTTGGGGCACGTGGGATCTTCCTTGTGGCATGCAAACTCTTAGTTGCAGCATGCACGTGGGATCTGGTTCCCCAACCAGGGATCGAACCCAGATCCCCTGCATTGGGAGCGTGGAGTCTTACCCACTGGACCACCAGGGAAGTCCCTGTATCTTTATTATGTGTTAATATATTATTATTCTGGATTATACATCAGTCTCTTGTGTCTTCATATAGTGTGAATTTGGTCTGGCTGCTCTCTATGCTGTTGCAAATATGGTGGTCCGGTAGAGGTGTGGCCCTTGAGCACACCTGTTGGAGTAAATGGTCAGCCAGGCTTCCTTTATCCTTTTGGTCTACGCTTTCTACCTGCAGCATCATACGAAGAGAAAAATTTCAAAATCTGACTTAGTGCTGTGGCTGAAATGCTGGAGTGTACTCTCTCTGACCTGGAGAGTAAGAATTTGATACTTAAAAACAAAACTCAGAATATCTCTTCCATTATTTTTCTGTGAAACATTTTTAGAAGTGTGTCCCATACTTTATGGATGGATGGTCTCTTTCTGTTATAAAACTACATAGGAAACTATACTGTAATCACTTTGGAATTCTGGGTCAGAAAGAGGGTTGGTTAAATTGTAATCCTAAACTATGCAAGGAAAAACTAGGTAGAGGCAAGAATAACACAAATAAGGCTGTCACAAGGTCAACTAATGGGCTGATTTTCTTCAGCCAGCCATCAGTTCATTCAAGTTCTAAATATAAAGTCATGACTAGGTGCTAGTCATTGGATCGATTGATAGGAATTTTGCCTTTAGAGTTTATAGTTTTGTGAGCATATAGACCAATGGAGAATTATGACTTTGGAGTAATAAAGTACAGAAGGGCCCCTAACCTAGATTGGAGGATTAGAAGTTGAAGGTTAGGGAAGGCTTTCAAATAAAATGACATCTAAGCTGAAACCTGAAGGATGGGAGGTAGAGAAAAGAGTTGTAGCTAGCAGTGGGAAAGATGATTGGAAGCCCAAGATTTTTTTTAAAGTGTGATTGAGGACCTCCAAAATGTTTAAATGACTAGATTGTAGGGTGTAAGGAGAGGAGTAGAAAGAAATAAAGCTGGAAAGGAAGGCACAGGAAATATACAGCTTCCCTTATAGACCATTTTAAGGATCTGAGTCTTTTCCTTAAGAGCTATTGAATGGGATTTAATCAGTAGAGTTACAGGTCAGATTTGTGTTTTAGAAGAACCATTCTGATAGCATTAAAAGACTGGTTGGCTTCCAGAAGCTGGAGTCAGAGATGTCAGTTAATAAGCTGTTATAATATTATATTTCAGGTGAGAGAGAGAATTGAGGCAGAGACATTGTGGTGAAAAGATAAGATGGGGGCATGGAGTATTCTTTGAATAAAGAAGCTAAAATGTGAGTTCTTAAACTTTATTTTAACACCTATCACAACTGTTTTATTTATTTAACAAAGTTATCCCTGCAACCTGTAAAATAATACTGGTTTTTCAGTATAAGGATTAATGAGGGAGCTAAAATTCTTCTTTCTACCATGTCTAGAAAGTTAGGATTCACTTCTGCTTGGAGTCCTCGTTAAGTGGAACTAATTTATTAACTTCATCTTTATATCCCCAGCAGTTGGCACATAGGTAGTTATTCAATAATATTTGTTGAGTAGAATAGATCATGCTATATTTTCTGATTGCATTTCTATTCATCATCATCTAAAGCCATTATTCACTCAGGTACAAAAGTGAGAGTGCTACTCCAATTTTAACAGCAGACTGAAATTTATTTAAACTAATGTTTTTGTTTTTAAATCTTGGAAACCTTGTGGCCAAAAATAAGAGTGGCAGAGAGCTCTCATCGCCAGAAAGGTATATCTTCAAACCCATATTCACTCACGTCTCCATCACGCAAAACACGTACACCTGGACTACCCCCTGCTCTTTTACCCAACTTCTTTTTCTACTAAGCCACAACAAGCAGGAGAATGTCCTCTCTGCAGGAAGCTTCTGGCGGCCAGTATACCCCTCTCCTCTCCTGAGAAGTTGTGTTCACTAACCATGTCAGAAAAGGCGGGAGGGTGTTGGCTAATAAGTGAAACAAATTCTTTGGTACCCTTAATGAGGACAGCCACTTGGCTATTTGGCAATTTTTCCTTTTACCCTCTCAGACATACTAGTTCCAGGCCTTGCCTTTATTTAATATACCATTCCCTCCCTACACACATACACACACACACACACACACACACACACACACACACACACTTTCTCTCTCTCTCTCTCTCTCTCTCTCTCTCTCTCTCTCTCTGTCATTATTCTAGCTTTGGCCTTGTATTCTAATCACATATAGAAACTCTGGCCTTTATTCATCCATCTACCCAACAATTGTAGAGTAGCCCCATATTAGCAGTGCTAGGCTCAGTGGAGATTTTAGAGAATACCTACTTCCCAGGTTGATTGAGTGACTGAAATGAGAAAATGGGTGTGCAAATGCATAGAACCATATAGCACAGAGTAGATGCCCCCTTTCTGTTAATTATATCTGAATTTAGATGTCTAGGCATCCCAAGAAAAGGGAACTGCACAGAGAGACACTTAAGTGCTCTATTTTGGTCAGGAAAAATATTTATGAGATGAGGTTTGTATGGTGAACTAGTATTCCTATGACTGCTTTTCTCTTGATTGTATGCTGATGGTACATAGATAGAAATGGGAATATGAAGAAATGAAATGAGTGGCACTACATTATGAAGCAGGCGATCTGGGTTCTCTCACTGATTCTAATTATATCTGCTTAAGGGACAGTAAAAACCCCATGTCTCTCTTCCAGCTTCCTTAAGCTGCACCTTGGCTCTGCCCAGTTCTCTCTTCTGCCTTCACCAACCACAGATGCCTGAGAGTGGTAGCAATTTTCTGGCACATATAATGAAACAACTGGCATCTCTCAAACTCCTGGAAATAGTGAGATGTGACATAGGCAGTTCATAAATTTGACCACACCTGCTGTTTTCTTGGGAATACCTAGACCCATGTAGTTTTCTTTGGCAAGCTTTTATTAACACCTACTATGTGCCAGCATCAATATATATCACCTTGCAAAACTCCCTATTTTAAATAAGTGTAGGTGGTTCTTAATAAAGTCATATTGGAAACCAGTAATGTAAACTCCTTGTGTTACATTTTCCCGTTAATTTGCTAGATGATTTTTTGAGGAGATACTACAGTTATAAATAAGAATTTCTGAATCTCAATTATGACTTACTAGGATACAAACAAAATGTAAACATTCATGTATATCAGGAAGATGAGGGAAACTGGGCAAACTCTTAGAGCAGAGAAGAACAGAAGATTATGAGGGTGATATGGCAAGAAGGCAGGAGTTTAACTGTAAGCTTTTTAGATAGATAGTCTTATGCTAAGGAAGGCTGGAGTGTATTCATTTGACTGTATGGCTGACTGGCAGGTGTTTCATCACAATGTGCTTTTATGCCACCTATCCAAGTGGCCTAGACTTGACCAGACACATTAGTAGACCATCTTCTGAGAATGTGTAGCCCTCCACTTGCTGAAATTGTTCCTGAATCCTCTTACCTATTTCCCCAGACACTCCTTTGAGTTTCAGTAATATGAGGTTTTTGAAGGTGGCTCTGGTCCTATCATGCATGATTTTCTTATCCTTCTGTTTTTCCCACTCTCTACAGATTTATCAGCCTGAGAAGTCCCCAGGAAAACATGAAATGTCTTTATAGTTGCAGAGGTCCTCTATCCATGCTGTGGGAATAAGAGTCAGGAGGGAAAGAAGGAGCTAGAACTGGGGAGCTGAATGTGTTAACTCAGCTAGATAGGAGCAGGAGGCAACCCATGCTTTATTACGTGAACTGGAATTTAGAGCAGTGGAGTTTCAGCCTGGGCATCAGCCCAGCTGGCAATACATAGCTGAACCCAGCCAAGTTGAGCAAAGCTAATAAGGAACACATCCTCTAAATTACTATGCCAAGACCAAGGATACACTGCTGTGAATGAAAACAAGAGCCCAGTCCAGGAAACTGATAAACCAAATGGATTTCCCCCTGTTCTTTTTTTCTTTTCCATTGTTCATGTTCTATGTCATGTAGACACACACACACACACACACACACACAAGCTGGACTTATATTTTATGAATCAGTTTCCAACTCCATATGCTGTGTTGTTGCTGCAGAGGGGAAAGATCTGATAATGAATTCTTTTGGGGCAGTTAAGACTCCTAACTAAGGATTACTGGAGACATAGAAGTCCTCAGTTCCCTGATGCCCTTCATTATTATAATTAGGCATGTTTAGTTCTTTATCTTTTCCTTTATTTGGGGATACTCTCTTGTTTATTGGTTTCAGAGTAACATAGTGGAAAGAGCATGGACTTTGGAGACTGAAAATAGATTCAAATCCTAGCTTTAGCTGTGTGTCCTTTTGCAAGTCTTTTAACCTCTGAGTTCAGTTTCTCCATCCTTAAAATAACCAAATATAATGGTTGTCTCAGGAAGAGGTGAGGCACTTATGTGATTGTTTGAGTTGCAAACTGAAGTAGCCACGTTTTTCATGGAACGTCGTCTTTACTTCAAAGACCAACTGACTCGAGTATTTGGCAGACATTCTCTCCAAAATTAAGTGAGACAGTCACTTCAAGAAAGACAACCTGGGACTTCCCTGGTGGTCCAATGGTTGAGAATCCGTCTTGCAATTCAGGGACACCAGTTCGATCCCTGGTCAGGGAATTAATCCCACATGCCATGAGGCAACTAAGCCCACACGCCACAACTACTGAGCTCACGCACCTAAGTTAGAGAGCCCACGTGCTCTGGAGCCCGTGCGCCACAACTAGGGAGAGGCCCGAGCACTGCAACAAAGAGCCTGCGTTCCGCAACTAAGACCCAACACAGCCAAAAAATAAATAAATAAATAAAAATAAATAAAAGACAACATATAAGCATTTGCTGTAAATGATAAATTTAAACTTACAAGTGAATATTAGAATTTTGGAAAACTTGTATCCACCAACATGAGCTTAAACATCTTCCCAATATGTAAAGAATTCAGAGTCATTCTTTACCATGTTCTCTCCCATCTAGAAGTGACTTTGGTTAAGATTCAGCTAGTTGCCTTAGTGTTAAATATGAGATGTCAGGAAGGTAAAAAGTCATAGGATCCTAGAATCTCAGGGTTAGAGGAAACCTCAGAAGTCCTCAAATTCAACCTCCCACCTAATTCCTTGAGAGCATCCCCTGTAAATACTCATCTATCCCTTACTTGAATTCTTCTAGAGACAGGGAGACTATGTACCCTCCCAAAGGAGCATATTCCTTCCATTTGCGATAGCTCTAATGGCTAAAAGTGTTCTTTTTTTTTATTTTGAGGTGAAATCTGCTTTCCCCCAGTATCTATCTGTTGGCTCTAATTTTGTTTCTTGTTTCACTTGAAACCTTTTCAGAGGACTCTTGATACTCTTGTTCCTCCAGGTCTTTTTTCTTCAGGTATTTCTGAGATTGTATAGTTTCTAAGGTCCTCATCATCTTGGACTCTCTTCTTGATCCACTTTGGTTGACAATGTTGTTCCTAGAGCGAGCTCCACACATCAGGAATGGTCCAGCTAGTGCAGAATAGAGTGGCACTCTCGCTTCCCTTAGAAGGGAACTATACTGTGACCAAACTTGTTAAAGATAAGGGATTGCATTTTTTTTTTATTTTTATGTTCTCAAATGGTCACACTAGATGTTTAATAGTACCCCTTATCTAGTCTCAGCACAAATTGAACCAGACTTCAGGACATAATGGCCATGTTAGGTAAGGGGATTTTCTAGTAAATCTTTTTTTTTTCTTTTGTACTGAGGGGTAAGGTGGTAATTCAAAAGATTCAGAAAGTGCTTTTATAATTATCTTTTGTGACAATACCCAAGTTGTGATAAACCTAGTATTTTCCTCAGTAAAAGTTTTCATCAGATAGGAGGATTCCTCTTTTTTCTCCATGATAATTTTTCTTTATTCAAATCAGTAAGGGACTTCCCTGGCGGTCCAGAGGCTGGGACTCCACGCTTCCACTGCAGGGGCCATGGGTTCAGTCCCTGGTCGGGGAACTAAGATCCTGCATGCCATGCAGCGCAGCCAAAAAATAAAATAAAACAAAATAAAATTAAGTTGTAAAAAAAATCAGTAAGAATCATATAGTATCTGCTCTGTAGAAACATGGAAGCCTGCCTTAGAGCTGAATTCACTCATGTACACGTGGTCAATATTCACAGTATACTGTAGAGCCAGAATTATTTGGAACTTTCCATGGAAAAGAATGTAGGTCACACCTACTGTATAGCACAGGGAACTCTACTCAGTATTCTTTAATAACCTAAATGGGGAAGGAATCTGAAAAACAATGGATATGTGTCTATGTATGGCTGAATTGCTTTTCTGTACACCTGAAACTAACACAGCATTGTAAATCAACTATACTCCAATATAAAATTTAAAAATTTTTAAAGATTGGTTTTAAATCATAACCTCAATTCTAAATTTTCTACAAAAAAAAAGGAATATAGGTCACAAAAATATATAACCTTTTTTGTATTGCTATTTAGTACTATGTTAAACTAATTACTTTTTATAATTTTTTTAGAAGGATGTTTAATGAGCACCATCTTAATAAGAAAGGAAGTTAGAGACTTCCCTGGTGGTCCAGTGGTTAAGAATCCGTCTTCCAATGCAGAGGATGTGGGTTCGATCCCTGGTCAGGGAACTAATATCCCACGTGCTGAGGGGCAACAAAGTCCACGCACTGCAACTACAGAGCCCACGCGCTCTGCAGCCTGCGCACCACAGCTAGAGAGAAGCCCACGCGCTGCAACGAAGAGCCGCGCGTTGCAAGGAAAGATCCAGCGTGCAGTAACTAAGACCAATCACAGACAAAAATAAAGAAATATTTTTGAAAAAAAGAGAAAGGAAACCCATACAAGGTCTCAAATACAGCAGACACTTTGATACATTATCTTAGTAAATCTTGGCAAACCCACTGTGGGGTTTATAGTATTTAACTTTGTTTTACATATGAAGAGACTGAGACTCAGGAATTTTCCCAGGAGGAATAAGAACTAAAATTTGTTGAGTCCCTAGGTCATATCAGATGTAGTGCTTATCACATCCATATCCTCAAACTTTGTCTCAGTTAAACCTCACAATAACTCATAGCTCAGAGAGGTTGAGTGATTTGCAAGGATTTGAACCTAATGGTTTCTGACTTCAAAATCCTTTTCTTTCTATTACACCACATTTCACTTCTCTATGCCTCAAAGGAGGTTTAGAGATAACCAGTAGGTAAATAAGTCTGAGATAATTGTGAATAAGATTGAGTGAGTTAATGAATGTTAAGGTACTTTGAGAATTGCAAAGTGTGATTCTCAGGTGAAGGGTTTCCATCAGTGATTTTGGAAAAGCATAGTGAAATCTACCAGAAACTCCAGGGTGCTTTACCCCAGCAACTGGGGATTTGGATGAGTTTGAAATGTGTGTTGGGAGTAGAATGAGAAAGATCAAGAGTGGGAAATAGATCCTTTAAAGCACCAATAACTAGTTACTGTACATCTGGACAAGAAAAGTCAGTTTTCTAGGCTAGTCACTGCCAGCTGTTCAGTCATAGAAAATGAAATACAATAGTTCTTACAGGAGAAGTCATTCATAATTGAGTGCAACCACCTGTATATATAGTTGTTCAATCAACTGTGCTAGTTGAGGTATTCCTAGGAAATTTAACCTTCATGGAAATGAAAGGGATTGGAAAAGTCATCTAAGGGCACTGGTAGGACCCCTCCCCCCCTCCCCCACCAAGGATAGTTGGAGTACCTGCAAGTTTCTCTGTCCTTTCTTCCTACTGCTGGTATAGCGACTGGTAGTCTGGCTTTCTGCTTTATACGGACCTGGAAGCCTATTTGGATGGGGGCTTGTGGTGCCTGTCTGGTCACTTGTGCTTTTTAGTGACAATGTATCACCACACCTTTTTTTTTTTCTTTTTTCTCATATTTGTTTACGTGTGTTTTTGTTTTCAAAATTATGTTAACATATCTCAAATAAAATAACATTCCTGACTAACTTGGCGGAAGCTAATCCCCAACCCCGTCAAAACAAATAAAAACTGTTAATTTTATTTTCCACATTAACATTGAGGAGTAATTGGATTTTTTTTTAATCTTTCCCAGTAATATCTGCTGGCCTACGCCTGGCTTTCCATGAAATATATGATGCTAAAAATTGAGAATTCAGTAAGTTCATTCAGAAATACTTACTGAGTTTCTAATGTGTGTTGGCCAGTATGCTAGGTACAGCAGGGAGTATAATTTTATTAGAGGAGATGAGATATAGATAAATAAAATATAAGGTAGAAACAGTTGGTCATTTGACTTTCTTCTACATCCTGTTTATTTTTTAGAACCATAGAATTCTCATAAAACTTTCAGAATGGAAGGACCTTTTTAGAGATCTGCTAGCTGTGTGACTTTGAACAAGTTATTTAACCTCTCTTAGCCTTAGTTTCTTCATCTGTACGTTGGAGGCGATAATAGTTCCTACACACATGGTTGTTGTAAGGAGTTAAATGAGTTTGTATATTAGAACAACAGCTAGCAAATACTAAGCTCTCAAGAAATGTGTGTCATTTTATAGTCTAAAAGCTTTTATTTTATAAATAAAGACATTGAGACCCAGGAAGAGTAAGTCACTTCATCAAGTTTTATTTGGGTTAGCTATCAGATATGTTGTTTGTATGATGATAAGTAAGGTGAGTTTTTCATTGGTAGTATTTAAAAGTTTAAGTTTTTGTATATTATAAAAACAGGTGCTTATAAAATTGTTGTCAAAAATAGAATGAAATATTTAAGAGTTACCCAGAAGTAAAGTTCAAAATAATACTGTACAAATTGAATAGGTGAAAAAGAGGGAAGACTGGGGAAGGCTTCTTGGGATTTGTGTCATTTGCTGAAGGATGCCTAGAATTGTTAGCCTACTAGAGATGCAATAGAAAAGGGCATTCCAGGTGGACTAACATGTACAAGGCACAAGCTAAGAAAAAAAAAAAAGATTCTTAAAATTGAAACACAGGGCGTATGGTGGAAAACTAAAATCAGATGACGTAAGTTAATAAGCAGGGCCTGTTCAGAGGGACTTTACCCAGAAAGTTAGAAGAGACCATTGAAGGGTTTTAACCAAAGGAGTGACCTGATCGTATTTGTGTTTTAGACCGATCTTTATGACCTGTTAGATAAGGGATAGAGATAATGATGGGTGGCGGTAAATTAGAGGCAAGGAGACCAGTTAGTTGGCCATTTCAGTGATCAAGGCAAGAGAGGATGAGGATCTGACTTAAGGTAGTGGCAGGTGGGGCTGGAGTGAAAGAAATGAATTTGAGACATTCAGAGGACAATTCTCTGGGAAAAGGCATTTTCTTTTTTGAGCTACAGTCCTTTATGCTTTTAGTGTTAGAGAATCTTAGAACTGCAAGCAGACTAAAATGCTAGGGAGATGCTAAGGAAACCATGGATTTGATGTCAAACTAGAATAAACTAAATGGAATAAATGCAGAGTTGGAGATAGACTGTATTATCAGCAGAATATGCCATATCTAAGCATAGGCAGGTATAAAAACCAGGAAACTAAATCTGAAATCAGTCAACAAAGTTGCAAATCAAGAAGGCCAGTTGTCCAGATGAATTTGTGATGAAAGATACACTTTCTCCCAACCTTAACGGCCCAGTACCCTGAGCCAGATTCTGAGAGGCTAACTTGATTTCTAGATCAAGCACCTTTTATTTCAAGGACTGAAATAAATACTGCACATCCATTATTTTAATTAATATATACTTACCTTTTGTATACTTAGGCATATTGCACATTGCCAATTTTGGAGCAGAATTGAAGGTTCTCAGAGTGTTAAAAACTAGCAAGTGAAGAAATAGGCATTTCTTTTTTTTTAATGTTGCTCAAATTTTTCTTTAATAAAGAAAAATCAAAGGAATTATTTAACAAATGTAATCAAATGACAAAGATGATTTGTTTAGGAAATCTAAGGGTAGCAGAGATGTATGTTAAGAGAGTACCACCATAAAATATATATATGTATATATATATTCTATGACTAGAAAATGTTTCAAGAGAAAAATATTAATTCTAATTCAGTAAGAAAAGTTTCACTGAAATAAATACTGCACATCCATTATTTTAATTAATATATACTTACCTTTTGTATACTTAGGCATATTGCACATTGCCAATTTTGGAGCAGAATTGAAGGTTCTCAGAGTGTTAAAAACTAGCAAGTGAAGAAATAGGCATTTCTTTTTTTTTAATGTTGCTCAAATTTTTCTTTAATAAAGAAAAATCAAAGGAATTATTTAACAAATGTAATCAAATGACAAAGATGATTTGTTTAGGAAATCTAAGGGTAGCAGAGATGTATGTTAAGAGAGTACCACCATAAAATATATATATGTATATATATATTCTATGACTAGAAAATGTTTCAAGAGAAAAATATTAATTCTAATTCAGTAAGAAAAGTTTCATATTTCTTTTATCACAGAGACTGTAAACTAGGTTAAAAGGCTAGAAATTGCTACTCATGTGTGTAAACCCTATCGCAGCTGGTCCCAGATACTGCCCACATTACCCCCTGTGAAATGGAAAGCATTAGAGTAGTTTCATACTAATTATTAGCATGAGAGAGATGAGCAAAATGTGGGGAGGGGAAGGCAGGACACTGACCTGTCCACACTCTTTAGCGACTCAAGTGGGCTCACTTTGGTCTTAGGACAGGATTCCCATTGGCTGTATCTTCTACTAGAACAGTGATTCAGGGTCCACAGCAAACAGGATCAGAAACATCGTTCTGCCTTAAGTACCCCTTGGCACTTTCCTCTTTCCCTTTCTCTTTCTAACCCTCCCCAATCTATTCTGCACTTCTACCTCCCACAGAGCAGCAGAAAGGGGAAAAGGCTCTAATGTTTGTTGGCCACTATGTGGCCAGCACCATAGTGGTCCCACCATATTGTTATTTCGTATAATCTTGACAGTAACACATTAGGTAAGTACTATTATCTGTTTTACAAATGAAGAAACTACACTGCAAAGAAATGAAGTAACTTCCTCAGACTCACACATCATGTTTAAGTGTCCATGGTTCCAGTTCTAGCTTAGCCATTAACTTCCTGAAAGATTATAAGCAAGTATTTTTTCCCTATAATCTTTAGTTTCTCCATCTATCCAAAAAAGGAGATTAAACTAGATGATATGTAAGCTCCCTTCCAGCTCTTAATATATTAAGATTCTGTTTGGGGCAAATTATCCAGTTAGTTACTAGAAAAGGCATCAGAGGTTAGTGTCCGTTTGTTCATAAAATTGCTATTGTTACTGGACCTAGTCAGTTAATCTGAATTCCCACCTTCTTCGTTTCCTTTGCCATTGTTAGCAATTTGTATATTTTATTCTGATTTTCATTCTTTACAAATAATTCTTTGAAATACAGTTTAATTACACTATATGTTAAATTTTATATTGTTTTTCACTTAACATTATATCATCTGCCCTGTTCCACAGTCTTTATGGCCATCATTTTTAGTGATTACATAATTTGGTTGAATGGATACACAGTTGTTTGCCTAATTATTCCCTTAGTTTGATAGTCCAGAATTCTCTTACAACAATGCTATGATAAACATATTTAAGCATTTTTCAATTCTGAGGAACATATCCTTAAGATAGGTTCCCAGAAATACAAGTCAAAGAAATTGAATACTTCTAAGGATCTTGGCTGCACAGAGCCAAGTCTGCTCATTTTTAAAATATACATTTGTGTGTTCAACCAAGAACCTCCTGCTTAAAACCAACCAGAAAACAGCATCAGAATGACTTTTTTTTTCTTCCAGCCTGTATTTGGATAGGAAACCCAGAGCCAAGGAGCTAAGAGATCATCATTTTTATATACCAATTACAGTGTTCCTACAATAGAAGTTGTTGCAAACCAGAAAAAAGTAGGTAAAATATTTTGCCAATTTTCTACCATTCCACATGTGTGCTGTCTTTTGGAAATAGGCTTTACTCAGAGTTGACTATGGGACTTGAAGTATTCCCTGGGGAAGGGAATGCACATAGTATGTCCAAGGCCTGTGCCAGAAACTTTGGGGACTATGTGGAATGTAGATTACCCTGTTCTTGCAGTTTTTAACCCTGCTAGGGAATTTAGACATGAACCACTAAAAAAGCAATCTAAGCAAACCAAAATCCTAGAATCAAATGCCAGATTATGGGTTACATTCATTCACTCAGTTAAGATTTATTGAGCACCTACCATGTATAAAGGAAAATTCTTGGAGGTGGAGATAACAGCATTGCCGTTCGGAATTTATATGCTAGTTGGGAGAGACAGAAAATAATCAAGTAAGCAGTGATAATTTCTCTGTGGAAAAAGAGGGAAATGGAAAGTGCCAGGGGTTGGTGTATGGGAGGCAGGGGGTAAGTGGAGGTATTATTTTATACAGAGTGATCAGGAAAAGCGTCGCTGAAAGGTACCATGGTACCATATGGATATCTGGGAAAAAGAAGTTCTTTCCTGGCAAAGGCAGATGCAAGTTTAAGTGCACAAAACCAATAGAGTGTTTAGTGCAGCAGTTCTCCAACTGTGGTCCTTGGATCACATCCCCAAGACACTGTCACAAGATCTGAGGTCAAACTATTTTCATAGTAATACTGATTCTATTTGTCTTTTTCCCTGGGTTTTTGTTTATATCGATGGTATAAAAGCAGTGGTGTGTAAAACTGCTGGCAACTTGGTACAAATCAAAGCAATGACACTAAACTGTAGTAACAGTACTATCTTTCACTGGCATACATTGCAGGAGGAAAAAAGAAGCCACGTTCACTTAAGATGTCCTTGATAAAGCAGCAAAATTTGTTTATATCATATTCAATTTGATCAGTTTTATCAAGTTTGATTCATTTTGTCAAATTTCAATATTTTTAATATTCTGTGTGAGGAAATGAGAAGTATGGATAAAACAGTTCTGCTGCATACTGAAGTACTGTGGTTGCCTTGAGAAAAAGCACTTGTATAATTGACCCTGTCAGCCACTTTTTAACTGAACACCACTTTCACTTGAAAGAATGACTAACAGACAAACTGGTTATTCAGATTTGGTATTTGGCAGACATTTTCTCAAAAATTGATTAAGTGAGCCTGTCACTTCAAGGACAACTACTAATAGCATTTGCAGACAATGCTAAAATTCAAATGAAAATTAGAATTTTTGAAAACTTGTGTCTGCCACCATGATCTCAACAGCTTGCTAGTACTTATACAGACTCTTCTGATGGGATTATGATGATAGCAACTATTGAGAATTTTTGATATTGCATACTGAAATGTATCAACATTGGAAAATCTGCATAACTCAGTGAAACAATATTTTCCAGATGACCAACGCATCATGTTACAAAATCATGTGTGGATAAAAGATCCATTCAAAGTGTGAGATTGACCAATGGATTTTAACATTAACAGAATATGAAAAGTTCGTTGTATGGCTTCAGATTCTATGTTTTAACTAATATTTAGGAAACTGGTTGAGTTTTAGTATGTTATTAGAGGGGGATAGCCACAATTACCTGATAATTTTATTTGAGTACTCCTCCCTTTTCCAACTACATATCTCCATTAATCTGGATTTTCTTTGTATACTTCATATATTTCAACCAAAATGATATATAGTGGTGATCAAATGCAGAAGCAGAGAATCCAATTTTCTTCTATTAGGTCAGATATTAAAGAGTTTTCCAAAAATATAAAACAATACCATTCTTCTCATTGAATTTTTTTCCTTTGGAAAATACAGTGATTTTCATAAATATATGTTGTATTAACATGTTTTTGTTCATTTAAAATTAAAATTTCTTTAATTTGTCAGTTATTTCTAATAGGATAATATATATATATATATATATATATATATATATATATATATATAT
>NC_041216.1:3109781-3125246 GCF_002837175.3 Physeter macrocephalus
CTCTTACTGTTGTGGCCTCTCCCGTTGCGGAGCACAGGCTCCGGACGCGCAGGCTCAGCGGCCATGGCTCACGGGCCCAGCCGCTCCGCAGTATGTGAGATCTTCCCGGACCGGGGCACGAACCCATGTCCCCTGCATTGGCAGGCGGACTCTCAACCACTGCGCCACCAGGGAGGCCCTAGGATAGATATTGATAAATACAACATACATAAACAAAAACTCTTTGTGACCCCCAATAAATTTTAAGAGTGTAAAGTAGTCCTAACACCAAAAAGTTTGAGAATCACTAGCTTAGTATACACAGCAAGAAGGATAGTATTATTAAAATAATCAAGGGAGAGTGGTAGGAAATTAGGTCAGAGGAATAATGAGGAATCAGATCTTATAGTGTTCGGTCGGTCTGCATAAGGACTTAACTCTGTGTAAGATGGGAAGCTGTTGGAGGCTTTGAGCACAGGAATGATATCTGAGGCATGTTTTAAAAGGCTCACTCTGGTAGCTAAGTTGAAATTAGACTAGAGCAGCAGGGACAGCCATTTAGGAGGCTATTGCAATAACCCAAGTTAAAGATGATGGTGACTTAGATAAGGAAGTAGGAGAGGGAATGGTGAGAAATGGTCTGATTCTGGATATATTTTGAAGTTACAGGTGATGGGATTTACTGCTGATAGGACATGGAATATTAGAAAAAGATAGGAGTCAAGGAGGACTCCAAGGTTTTTAGCCTGAGTCATTTGAGAGGATGGAATGAGGTAGAAAAGACTTAGAGAAACAAGTTTGAAGGCAAGAGGTGGGAGAATCAGGAGTTTGGTTGTGGACATACTATGCTTGGAATGCCTAGTAGATTTTCAAGTGAGAAATTTTATTAAAATAAGAGTCTGGAAATTTCTAAACTAGTGGTATAAATGTGGAAGTTAATTATAGATAGAATTTAAAGCCACAAGGCTAGAGGAGGTCATATGAGGTTGTGTTTTGTTTTGTTTTGTTTTTTAATGGGGTTGTGTTCTGAGTTTGGTCCCCAGACCAGCAGCATTGGCATCACCTGGGGCCTTGTTAGAAAAGCAAATTCCCAACCTACTGAATCAGAAACTCAGAGGCTGGGACCCAGCAATCTGTGTTTTAACAAGCCCTGCAGGTAATTCTGATGCAGACTAAAGTTTAAGAACCACTGATTTAAGGAGTATGAGTATGGATAGAGAACAAGCTCTCCAACAACTGTCCTGGAACATTCCCAACATTTACAGGTTGGTGAAACAGTTTGAATCTCCCTTTTTCGATAGTAAGAACCTTGGCTCCACCAACATCAGTCCTATACTGCTCATAAAACAGTTTCAGAATTGCTACACACATACCACTGTGAAGAAAAAAAAAACCTACTAAGAAGAGCTCAAGATTTGTTGGCGTTTTCCTCCCTAGTCAAATACCTTTTTCTTTTTTCCCTCAGTGTGATTATGTTATTTATTTAAAATACAGTTGGGTTCATTTATTCTGTTTACATTCAGTTTTAGGTTTAGTTTTTTCCCCATCTTTGTTAATTTACTTTTATTCTTTGAAATATACAAAATTAACTTGCTTTCAAGAGTCAAAACTATACAAAAAGGCTTACTGAGAGCATCTCCTCCCTTCCCTTTCCTTCCACCCTGTTCCTTTCACCACCACCACCCTTTGTAAGTACTTAATCACTTGCATTGTTTTCTGGTTTATCCCTCTAGTGTTTCATAAAGTAAGCAGATACAAGTGTGTTTTCCTACCCTTCTTTCCTTACACGAAAGGTAGTACACTTTATTCTCTTTAGCACTTTGCTTGCTTTTTTAACTTAACAATACACGCTGGGGCTCACTCCATTGTGAGTACGTGGAGCTCGCCTTTATTCTAAGCTGTAGAATTCTCTATTGTGTATATCCACCATAGTTTACTCAGCCAGTCTCCTTTGTTTGGGCATCAGATAGTTTCCATTATTTCATCATTACAAATAATGCTGCAGTTAATAAACTATACATATGTATTTTTGTATTTTGGAGGCATGTCTTCAAAGTAAATTTCCAAAGAAGTGGTCTTATTAGATCCAAGGGTAGAGACAAATATAGTTTTGTTAGGTATTGCCAAACTCCCCTCCGTAGAAATGATACCCTTTTTCATTCCCACCAGCAAAGTAGGAGTGCTTGTTTTCCTGTGGCCTCCACAACAGAGTGTATTATCAAGCTTTAGACTTTTTTTTTTTTGCCAATCTGATGGCTGAGAAATGGTTTCTCAGTACAGTTTTAATTTGTGTTCCTCTTTATGAGTGAAGTTTAACATGTTTTCACATGCGTAAGGACCATTTTATCTTTTTCTGGGAATCATGTGTTCATTTCTTTTGCTCATTTACCTGTAGGATTTTTGGTCTTTTTTCCCCTTAATTTGAAAAAGTCCTTTGTATATTAAGTATACTGACTCTTTTATTGTGATACATATTATAAATAATTTCTCCCAATTTATACTTTGCTTATGTTTTTTTGATATGCACAAGTTTTATTTTACAGTTAAATTTTTCAACCTTTTATTATAAGAATTCATGCATATTTTGCTTTAGTACTTGAATAGGTTCAGTTTTTATAGTTAGATCTCTGATGCAGTTGGAGTTTATTCTTGTGTGCGGCATACGAAATAGATCTAATTTTATCCTTTTCCAAATGGCCATTCATTGTTCCACCATCACTTATTAAAATGTCCATCTTTGCCCAAGTAATTTGAGATAATACCACCTTTGTCGTATACCGTGTTTATGTGTATAGTTGGGCCTGCCTGTCTATTTATGTACCAGTACCACAGTTTTAATTGTAGAAGCTTTGTATTTTTTTTAATATCCTCTAGGGCTAGTCTCTTCTCATAGTTCTTCATTTTCATTGTTTCTTAGCTAGTCTCATGTTTTTTTCATATGAACTTTAATATCAACTTGTCTTGCTCCAGGAACAAAAAAAAAGCCTTCTTGGTATTTTTACTGAGATTGCATTAACTTTGTAAATTAATTTACAAGAACTAACAACTTGATGCTGAGACATACAAGAACAAGGATGTCTTTTTATTTGTTCAAGTCTACTTTTGTGTCTTTCAGGAGTGTTTTCTAATTTTCTTATAAAGATTTTGCATATTTCTTGTTAACTTTATTCCTAAGTATTTCATTTTTCTTGATTCTATTGTAAATAGCATTTTCCTTTCCATAACATCTTCTAACTGGTTATTAGTTGTGTATATGAAGACTGCTGAGTTTTGCATGTTAACTATACATTCTGTTATCTTGCTGAATTCTTCTACTGTTTGATCTAGCTTTATCACTGATTCTCTAGAGAAGTACTGTACAATAGAAATTTAATTTGAGCCACTTATGTAGTTTAAAATTTTCTGATAGTCACATTTAAAAAGAAACATAAAATTAATTTTAATAATATATTTTATTTTTCCATAATATCTAAAACATGATCATTTTAATGTAATTGATGTAAAATGTTACTAGTGAAATATTTTACATTTTTTTCCTCAGTCTTCAAAATCCAGTGTATATTTTACACTTACAGCACATCTCAATTTGAACTAGTCACATTCCAAGCACTCAATAGCTGCATATACCTAGTGCTTACTGTATTAGATGGTATATGTGTAGAGTTTTCCAGGTATCCTAGCATGTCGTCTGCAGATATACAGGGTTTTACTTCTTCTTTTCCAATTTCTTAGTCTCCTAATTGTTTTATCTAAGTACATTGGCTAATACTTCCAGTACAGTGTTAAATATTAGTGACGATAGTAGACATCCTTGCCTTGGTGGGAATGCCTCTTGTCTTTCTCCATTAAGATGTTGGCTTTAGGATTCAGGTATATGTATTTTATCTTGTTAAGGAAGTAACCAGCTATTCTTAATTTTCTTGAGTATTAAATTTTGTCAAAAGCTTTTTCAGTATTTATGGGGATAGTCATCATATGATTTTTCTCCTAAGACCTGTTACCAATATAACTAATCACTATGGGGGGGGTACAGAAATATTTATAGCTTAGTATGACAGCTTTATTATGGTTATATAGAATAGTATCCTTATTATTCTGAAGAGATACATGTTGAAGGAATGGCAGACCATAAAAATGGAGCACAGAGAAATTTGCCAAAATGATATAACAGTTTAGTTTCAGAAACAGAATTATGTTTGCTATATCCTGGGCCACTGTTCTTTTTACTGTACCACAGTTCATTGGGATGTGAATGTTAGGGGGTTATTTTATTCTTTCCTTCCCTGATTTCTTCTCATCTTTTAGTTTGGGATCTTCCAGAAGACTGACTTTATGCATAATTTTTCCTAAGACCCCAAGTCTCTTGGTCTTTTCCTCAAATATACTTGGCTGTATTTAATTTGTTGTTGGTTATTTAGTGCCAAAGAGAGCTGTCATATGTTTCCATGGAAACAGCTATAAGCTTTCATTCCTTATGTCTTATTCCTCAGGAAAGTATTTGTGATTAGCTTCCCTGTTTCCAGACCACCTTTGGGCTGACTTCACACATTGACTTCACTCATTTTAATACACACACCTTCTCTTCTTCCTTCCCATCACCACCAATTTGATATGTTTTCATGAACTACTAATACGTGCTTGCTTAGCAGAACTTTGGTGCTGAGATACATGCCGTGTAACTTTGGGCATAGGGTCCCTTTAGGATATCAACATAGACAAAAGAGTGGTATAGCTGAAAGCAAACTACAAGCCAAGATCAGATCCTAGGAACCCTAGGCTGCTCACCAAAGCCAAGTGTTGGAGAGTAGATCACAGAGCAAGCCAAGTACAGGAATCAGGCATCAGCAAAGCCTAGAACCCAAAGTCAGTTAGAAATGAGAACCACCAAGGGCTAATGACAAATTTGCAAGGAACATATAAAACATATGGAGGAAGTCCACATGATGTTTCCCAGACATTGCTCTACTAGTATGGGTCCAGCAGACCTGCTATTGCAGGTTTGAAATGGATATGGTACTCCTAGCACTAAAGAAGTATGCTCTGGTTAAATTATATAGCTAGTTGGAAAGACAAGACTTAAGAGTAGTGAAAGTAATTAGAGAATGAACAGCTTCCCCTCCTAGTCCCCCAAGCTGTGAAGTTATGTTAATGTAGTATACAGCCAAAATACTAATAGATTCATGAGGCCATCCTGCAAATTAAACTTGGAATAGCTAAGAGTTTGAAAAGAAACAGGCAGAACTGAGAGGTCAAACAATAAGCAGTAGAGTAGATGTAGACCCAATATACTGATGGAAAGAGTGTGTTTGTCTGAGTGAGAATGCTCCTGCATGAGTGGGGAAAAGAGTATTGGACAAGGGATCAAGAGACCTGAATTCTTTATCTACCTCTGCTGTCACTTTTCTTCTAGAGGAAATGCTTGCAATTTTTTTAAAAAACAACTTTATTTCATCAAAAGTCCAAGACCTCAAGAGAAATTTAATGAGAACATGTGTATGTTTGTCTAATTGCTCTGAGGGTTAAGAGAACTGAAGGAAATAAACACTGGTTGTGGAGCTCATATGTCTTGGGCACTTTACTATAACTTCTCATATCATTTTCAGACAACACTGTGAATGAGATTACCTCCATTTTCCAGAGGAGACAGTAGTTTCAGAAATGTTAAATGATTTATACAGAATCATACCACTTGCAGATGGCAGACTGAAGATGGAAAACAGGTTGTTCTGATTCCAAAGCCTGTGAACTTTTCACTAAGTCTGACTTTTGAATCATGCCAGTCTTTTACTAGACTCTATCTATCAATTTATTGTTTGCCAATATTTTTGCACCATAAAAGAGAACTGCTAACATATAAAAGAACAGGCTGAGTAGGAGAATAATTATGGTAGTTACCATTTACTGAGCATCTACTATGTGATAGGCACTGTGCAAGATAGTTTACATTATTCTGCTTCTTACAGTGTTGGGGTAAATATTATTAATCCCAATTTTTTTTAAATGCCCACAGAGTTTGTGACTTTCCCAGTGTCATGCAACTAGTATATGGTAGAGCTGAGATTTAAATCCAAGTCTTTATGACTCCAAAGCACAAGCATTAGCCATCAACCCAGGTTAAATTGGAATGATTAACTGTGAAGAAAGCTCTAAAAAAAATATCAGGTGCACACCCACATGCATGTTCCAAACAGGTCTTTGGATTTGAATGGATTGCACTTAAGGGGCCAACAGAACACATTCAAAGGGTCCAGTATCGCCATTGATTGCCCAGAGGCAGGTTTTGGAGAACAGCATAGAGAGGCTATGGCACAGTTTATGGTGCCACCCTTGTTATTATAATAGATGAAGAGTCCCTGCTCCTATCAAAGGCCAGCCCCTCCACTTGTTCTCTTGATTTCATCCTCTCTTGCCTCTCTTTCGTCTGTCTTACTAGTTTCCTCCTCAAACCTCTCCTTTCTGAAACATCCTCATCAGCATACAAACATGTTCTACCTCCAGTCTTTTAAAATTCTCCCTTGACTTTGCATCTCCCTTCCAGCTAATGCCCCATGTCTCTGGAATTTCACAGTGTATTAATTTCCTGTTGTTGCTGTAGCAAGTGACAACAAACCTAGTGGCTTAAAACAACACACACTTATTAGTTCTGTAGGTCAGAAGTCTGAGTGAGAGCGTTCGTTTCTCTGCTCTAGTTTTACAGGGACAAAATCAAGTTGTTAGCCAGCCTGAGCTTTTATCTGGAGACTCTGAGGAAGAATCACTTTCAGGCTCACTCAGGTTGGTGGAGGATTCAGTTCCATGCCATTGTAGGCTTGGGTCTCCATTTTCTTGCTGGCTGTTGGCCAGGGGATACTCAACTTCTAGAGGCTGCTCACATTCCCTGGCTTGTGGCCTCTTTCATCTGCAAAGTCAGTAAGAGTAGGTTGAGTCCTTCTCACACTTTGAATCTCTCTGCTCTCCCGCTTCTGCTTCTCTCAGGCTTCCAGCTAGAGAAGGTTCTCAGTTTGTAAAGATTCACGTGATTAGACTGAGCCCACTTGAATAATCTATGATAATCTCCCTATTTTAAGAGTTCAACCTTAATTACATCTGCAAAATCCCTTTTGCCATGTAAGTAACATATTTACAGGCTCCAGAGATTAGTATGTGGACATCTTTGGAGGGCCAGTCCACACAGTAAAACTTAAAAAAAAAAACAAAAAAAAAGCTGGCCTGTAGTCACTATTTCTATTTCCATCTTCCATTCACTCCTCAGCACTCTCCAATTGCTCTTCAGGCCCCACTGTTCCAGAGAAACTGCCCTTATGAAGAACACGGCGACCTCCATGTTGACAAAGCCTGCTCTGCCCTCATTTTGCCCAGTCTCTCCGTAACTTCAGCACAGTTGATCAGTCTCTCCTTCTTGAAACACTACCTTCTCTTGTTTTCTGGGATGTTACACTCTGTATATTTTCAACTCCTGTCTCACTAAGTATGCCTTCTCAGTCTCCTTTGGCTTGGGTTCCCCCACTTTTTAGCCCCTAGCTGTTGGAGTGTTCCAGGGCTCAGTCCTAGGCCCTCTCCTATACTCTTCTATATGCTCTGTCTCCTCCCAAATGATTTCAGTCAGTCCCATGTCTTTATATACTGTCTATATGCTAATTACTACCAAAATTATATCTCTACCCTTGACCTTTCTATCGAACTCTAGACTCGTTTATTTGGCTACCTACTTATCTCCAGATATCTAAAAGTCATTTAGCACATAATATGGCCAAAGCAGATTCTTGATTCCCAACCTACCTCCTCCCAAAACTCCTATTCCTCTAGTCTTCCCCATCTTGGTAAATGATCAAAAACCTAAAATTCATCCTGAATTGCTCTTTCCCTTCCCTCTCCCATCTAGTTTAGTGGTGCTGTCAGCTCTGCTTACAAAATGTATCTTGTATTTATTCACCTCTTTGTACCCTCATGGCTATCACATTAATCTCAGGCACCATCATCTCTTGCATGGACTTCTACAGTCAGCATCCTAACTGATGTCTCTGCTTCCATTCTTGCCTTCCTATAGTCCATTCTCCACAGAGCGTCCAGGGTGATCTTTTTCAAAAGTAAATTAGATCATGTTCTTTCTGTGATTCAGAAGGCCCTACATGATCTGACCCCACCTATTTTTATGACTTCATCTTATGCCATTATTTCCTCTATTCACCCTGCTTCAGTCTCTCTGGTCTCTGTTTCTTAAACAAGTCAATTTCATTATTTTCTTGGGACCTTTACACCTGCTATCTCCTCTGCCTGGAGCACTCTGCCCTAGATCCTCACATGCCCAATGCCTTCTTGTCATGCCAGTCAGTTCAAATGTCACCTCTCAAAGAGCCTTTCTTGACCATCCCTCAGTCGCTCTCTATCACACTGCTGTTTTACTTTCTTCATAGCACTTATCATTAATTGAAATTACCTTTTTATTTATTTATATTCCTGGATTATACTATAGAGCCTACCACATAATGTATTCTCAATTTAGAATGTTTGTTGGAGGAATGAATGAACAAGTGAGTGAATGAATGGATCTTGAGTTAGTAAGAGGGAATCTTAATATGATGAAAAGAGCAAGGACTTTAGAATTAGACCTTCTGGATTTAAGTTTCAGACCCTGCCTCGTTACTTATGTGACCTTGGCCAAGTTACTCAAGTTTAAGTTGCCTCATCAGTTAAGTAAAGATAATACATGCTTCATAGGAAAGACTTCAAAGCTCATTGTTTTTACTGACAGTATATAGTACTATTTATGCACCCTAGTAAATTTTATTAACGATAATTATTGTCCATACTGCCATTGCAGATACTATGGCACCACTTTCATAGTAGGTGCTCAATAAATGTTGGAGTAATTTTGCTTAAAGGAACTATCATCAGGGGACACCCATTTGTAAACTACTTCCTTTCTCCATTCTTGGTCTTAACAGTTTCTGTCTGCCTTTTAGTGACATTATTGATCATTATAATGTCCAAGGAAATAAGATTAGATATACACATATGCTCATGTATCAGAAGAAGTTTATCAAGGAGGGGAGATCAGTTATACACATCTTTATGTGCTACTACCCTAACTTAGATGAGCTTCTGCCTTTAGAGTGAACCTCATCATTACCTTTTCCACATGTAGAGTCGTGGTACCTACCGTTTGTCTGTTGGCAGAGTCTTTATGTATTAGAGCTGGAAAGTTCCTTAAATGTCACATGGACTCTTCTCAAGCTGTCTCCAGCATCTGTTTCACTTCTGTGGACTTAAGGCACACGGAAGTACCCACACATCCTCACATAACCATGCTTTTTTAGTTCCATGCCTTTCTACATACTGTCTCCTCTGTCTGAAGTACCCTACTCACCCTCCACCCTTGCCCTTTCCTAATTCAAGAACCATTCATTCTTCAAAGATTAGTTAAGGGAGTTCGCTGGTGACCTAGTGTTAGGATTCCAGGCTTCCACTACCATGGCCCAGGTTCAGTCCCTGGTCAGGGAACTGAGACCTTACAAGCCACATGGCAGAGCCACAAAAAAAAAAAAAGTTAAAATGTCACTTAATTTGAAATCACACCTGACAAGTCTCTCTTGCCTGTCTCCTTTGCTCCCTGTCCTTCCCTGGCAGTTAGCCACTCCCTCCTTCAGGTTCTTATAACCCTATGTGTGTATACATTTTGAATCTTTTCTGGAATTTTTAATTTTGACATGATTTCAGCTTTACAGAAAAATTGCAACAGTGGTACAAAGAATTGCCATATACCCTTCACCAAGATTCTCCAGTTATTACCATTTTATCACATTTGCATTATTAGTCTCTCTCAATACATAATACATAGTTTTTCTGAACCATTTGGCAATGACTTGCATACATAATGTCCCTTTACTATTAAAGACTTTAGTGTATGTTTTCTGAAAACAAGGGCATACTTTTCTCTAGACATAGTGCTAGTGTTAAAATCAGAAAATTAATATTGATATAGTATTAAGAGCTAATCTACAGACCTTCTAGTTATTAAAAACAGAAAATTAATGTCAGTACAGTACCAGTAGCTAATCAATAAACTTTATTCATATTTTGCCAATTGTCCCAATAATATCCTTTCAGGAAAAGAAAATTCTGGATCATGAGTTGTACTTGTCATGTCTGTTTAGTCTCCATTCATCTGGAACTGTTTTCTGTCATTCTTCCTTGTCTTTCATGACCTTAATATTTCTTTATAAATATTTGTCCAGTTATTCTATAGACTGGTTCTCAATTTGGGTTTGTCTGATGTTACCTCATGATTAGATTCAGGCTATACATTTTTGACAGGAAGCCTCTACAAGTGATAGTCTTTTGAAAGCATTGTATTTGGAGATACATATCATTTAACCTAACTGCAGATAGTAACTTTGATTACTTGGTTCATGTAGTATCTACCAAGTTTCTTCACTTCATTTCCTTTGTAATTAGTTAATAGTCTTGTAGGTAAATACTCTGAGACTATAAATATCCTGTTTCTCCTCAAACTTTCACCTCATAGTTTTAGCATCCATTGATGAGTGTTGCTTAAATCAGTTATTGCCTAAATGGCTATTTTATAATTCCCTCATTTCTTCTACATTTGTTAGTTGGGATTCTACTGTAAGCAAGAGTTTTTCCTTCTCTATTTTTTAAATTTATTCATTTAGTTACATCATTATGGACTCTTGATTCTTATTTTATTCAGTAACAATTTCTTATTGTCATTATTTGTTTCGATGCTCAAATTGCCCCAGATGTAGCCAGTGGAAGCCCCTTGAAGTTGTCTCATGTGTTCTTTTGACATGGCCCCATCATTGTTTTCTGACCAGTGTGTTCCAGGTTCATCTTCCCTACCCCAGTCCATACCCAATGAATTGTGATTAATTGTATAAAGATCTGCTCCTAACCATCTCAAGATTGTGCTCCTCCAGGACAAGAATCATGTTAGGTTTTTTCACCTTAGATAATTGTCAAGCCTTGACACTTAGCATTTTCTAAATTTTCAATGAAAAATTTAGCTGAAATTTACTGATGTGGTCAAATTAATTAATATAATTTGAATTGCCACTTCCTGGGCTCCGGAAGGAAGAGAGATTGCTTCCTTTCTCCTCGGCTACATGAGAGAATGTGTGCAGAGAAGACCCCTAAGACTAGAATCATGCCTGGCTCTGCCACTCTTAACTTCTCTGAGGCTTGCTTTCCTTACTTGTCAAAGGAGAGGATAATGTCAGCCTTCACAAGGTTATGAAGCCCACATGAAATTACAAGTGTACAAGAATTTTGTCTAAGTATTGTTGATTAAGAGAGTAATTCCGTCAACCTTAGTAGCATCAAAATGTGTTGGAGAATATTCCCATCTCTCATCTTTCTCTGAAGTAGGACAGACATTAAATTACTTAATTATTTGCATGTGGAAAAATAAGAAAAGATTGTGTTTAAATGACAAACTCAATGTCACACCATAAGGGACAGAACTAGAATTAGATCCCTGGTCCCCTGACATCAACTCAATTTTTTTCCAACTAGGATAATTAAGTTAGAATGTAGCAGGACAGGACTTCCTGATAGGGAAAACTTCAAAATCCTGGAATCCCTCAGGACAGCTTAAGAAATCCATTATTAAGAAGCTTTTAAATTAGTATGAAGATTAATCTCGCTGCTGGCTACTCACACATGAACAACATGCCCTGATTTTTCAGAACTGTTAAATATAATTGGTTCGTTCCTTCTGTCTGTATCTTTCAGGCCAGAGAGAGCAACCCCTTTGCCAGTTGGCGTCATGGACTCTTATTTCTAGCCTTAAGGGAAAAAAGAAGAAAAACTGTTTTCTGACACTTAGAAAGCCAATTAAAGCCCTGTTCAGTTCTTCTCTTACATCTGTTGACTTTCTTATTCTACAAACATGTGCTGGGTACCAACTAAGATCTCAGCATCTTACCATGTGACAGTAGGTATTCCAAAGTAAATCACTTTCCTCACTGCTCAACTCAGATTCCTTGTTTGTTACTGGAAATATATGGGGCAGTCTTGGGGTTTTTAGTAATCAGGTTAAACATTTGGCATGTTCAGTTACTCAGTCTTAAGTGTGGAATAGGTAGAGAGTTGGATTGGAGTTTTTTCTAGGCACATGTGTTGGAAGAAGAAGGGCAAGGAAGTGATTATAATTATAGATCAGTGGTTCTCAAACCTTTTGGTATCAGGTAACCTTTATATCCCTAACCCAAAAGAGCTTTCATTTTGTGGGTTATCTATATCACTATATTATAAATTAAAACTTAGAACTTTTTAAGACATAAGAATATACAGGCACGCATTCCATTAGCTGTCAGAGTGATGATATCACACTTGTAGCATCCGGAAAACTCTACTGTGAGAGAATGAGAATGAAAAATGCAAATAATGTTTTAGCATCGTGAAAATAATTTTCATCTCATAGACCTTCAAAAGGATTTCAAGAACCCCCAGAGATTCCCAGACTGTAGTTGGAAAACTACTAACCATATAACATCTTATTGATAAAAATGTGTCCTATATGTGTCAACTACATTGGTTGGTTAATTTGTTATTTGGTTATCTATGTTAATTAGTTATTTATGTTATTAGTTGGTTAATTGTGTTATCAAATATTTTCTATCCTTCTTGATTTTTTTTCACATTCTTGACTTATCAGTTACTGAGAGAAATGTGTTAAAATATCCACCTCATAATTATGGATTTTTCTGTTTCTACTTTTAGTTATTTAAACTTTTGCTTTTATATTTTGTATTATTAGGTACATATAAATTTAAGGTTATTATAGCTTCCTTTTGAATTGACTATTTTGGGCTATAATTATCATTTATTTATAAGTAATTTTAATTCATTTCATTTCCACTTTAACTGGAGTTTTTTTTAATTGAAATACAGTTGATGTATAATATTATGTTAATTTCAGGTGAACTACATGGTGATTTAACATTTGCATACATTAGGAAACGATCACCATGATAAGTCTATCCACCATCTTTCCCCATACAAAGTTATTACAGCATTATTGACCATATTTCTTATGCGTGCGTGACATCCCCGTGGCTTATTTTATAACTGAGGTTTTGTGCCTCTTAAGCCCCTTCACCTGTTTTGCCACACCCTCAGCTGCCCTCCCATCTCTCAGTCACTAGTTTGCTGTCTGCATCTATGAGTCTGTTTTTGTTTTCTTTTGTTTTGTTTAGATTCCACATATAAGTGAGATCGTACGGTATTTGTCTTTCTCTGTCTGATTTATTTCACTTAGCATAATACCTTCTAGATTGATCCATGTTGTCACAAATGGCAAGATTTCATTTTTTTTTTATGGCTGAGTAAATATTCCATTGCATGCATATACCACATTTTCTTTAGCCATTCATCTGTCAGAGGACACTTAGGTTGTTTCCATATCGTGTCTACTGTAAACAATAATACAGTGAACATTGGTGTGCATATGCCTTTAGAATTAGTGTTTTTGTTTTCTTTGGGTAAATACCCAGAAGTGAAATTACTGGATCATATGGCAGTTCTATTTTTAATTTTTTGAAGAACCTCCATGCTGTTTTCCATAGTGGCTGCACCAATTTACATTCCCACCAACAGTGAATGAGGGTTCTCTTTTCTCCACATCCTTGCCAACACCTGTTATTTGTTCTCTTATGGGTAATAGTCATTCTGACAAATGTGGGTGGTATCTCATTGTGGTTTTGATTTGCATTGCCCTGATGATTAGTGATGTTGAGCATCTTTCCATGTGATATTTCTTTGGAAAAATATCTATTCAGGTCCTCTACCCATTTGTTAATTGGGTTGTTTTTTTGATGTTGAGTTGTATGAGTTATTTGTATATTTTGGATGTTAACCCCTTATTGGATATATCATTTGCAAGTATCTTCTCCCATTCAGTAGACTGCCTTTTCGTTTTGGCAATATGAATTGACTGTTTTCTCTTGAGGAAATGTCCCTTTTAGTCTAGTCATACTTCTTGTATTAGGACTGTCTTGTCTGATATTAATATAGCCACTTGCACTTTCTTTGGTTAATGTTCACAGGGTGTATATTTTTCCATCTGTTTGTTTTTTATCTTCCTGTGTCGTCATATTTTAAGTTTTCTTATTTCAATACCATCTTATAAACAGATATAATAGGGTTCGGTGGAGGGGATGGCTTTGGTCCTGTATGTTAATTTTTTCTTATTGTTTTATTCAAACCACTTGTATTTCATGTAATTATTTATTTGGGTTTAAGTCTACCATTTTGTATTTTGCTTTTTGTTTTCTCTTTGCCTAAGTTCTTCCTCATTTCTTTGTTCCTCCTTTCTTGCCTTCTTTTGGATTAATCAAGTGTGTTTTATTATTCCATTCCTCTCTCCTTAGCTTTTAGTGATACAGTCTTGTTGTAATTTTTTAACTAATTAGAATTATACATCCTGGACTTATTAAAGTTTATCTTAAATAATTACTCTAGCCACTCCCCAAATAATGCAAAGTTCTTAGCAAATTTTGGCTCCATTTACCCTCCCACTTCCATCCTTTGTGCTGTTGCTTTCATATAATTTACTAATACAGTTGACCTTTGAACGATGCGCAGATTAGGGGCACCACCCCCTTGTACAGTCAAATCTGTGTGTAACTTCACAGTCAGCCCTCCTTATCCGTGGTTCCACATCCATGGATTTAACCAACTGTGGATCATGCAGTAGTGTAGTACGTAGTACATGTTTGTTGAAAAAAATCCACATACAAGTGGATACACACAGTTCAAACCCATGTTTTTCAAGGGTCAACTATACATATATTATAAACCCTACAAGCCATTTAAAAAATAATTTTTCTAAATTGTCAATAATCTCTTGTTATCTGTCCACATATTTACCCTTTCTTATGCTCTTCCTTCCTTGCTGAAGTTGTATTTTTTCCATCTGTGATTACGTTCCTTCATCCTGAAGAACTTCGTTTTTATTTCCTGTAGTTTAGGTCTGTTAGTGACAAATTCTCTCAGCTTTGATTTTTCTGAAACAGTTATTTCACCTTCATTTTTAAAAAAAATTTTAATTGAATGAAAGATTCTTAAATTCTGTAGTGCTTTACAACTTTGAAAAGTTTCACACAGATGATTTTTTATAATTGCATGGTAACCCTGTTTCTTCCCCCTTCCCCTATATTGCCCCTCCCCTCCCTTACTGGTAATCACTAGTTTGTTCTCTATATCTGTGAGTCTGCTTCTTTTTTTGTTTTATTCACTAGATTGTTGTATTTTTTAGATTCCACATATAAGTGATATCATACAGTATTTGTCTTTCTCTGTCTGACTTATTTCACTTAGCATAATGCTCTCCAGGTCTATCCATGTTGCTGCAAATGGCAAAAATTTCACTTTTTTATTGCTGAGTAGTATTCTGTTCTCTCTGTCTCTCTCTCTGCCTCTCTCTCTCTCTCTCTCTCTCTCTCTCTATATATATATATATATATA